>NC_080382.1:114626004-114868904 GCF_014773155.1 Arachis stenosperma
TGGAAAATAAGGAGAAATCATGATTCTCTTTTCAGTAATTCTTTCAAAGCATAGCTTCATCGCTTTTCATAATTGATCTAAGTAAAGTTAATAAAAGAAGACCTAAATTCACAATCCTCCAAGTAAATAGGAAAGGCATTGAACTCAAAATTTCCTAAATAATATTTCAAATAAAGCCTCAAATTTTATAGAAATTTCGGCAGCATCTCTCCTAAAACTTGGACTTTGCCACCCGGTTCGGGTCCCAAATAAACCGTTCCTCAATCCTTTTCAACAGTCCAAAACCCAAAACTCAACTCAAAATCACGCTAAATCCATCAGTCGCCTTAGTGGCATATCTCAAGGAAACTATTTCAAATCAAATCAATATCAACCGATTTAACTCATTTTTAAAGCTTTAAAGAAACAGCTCAGTAACAAATTATTTGTCCAAAACCAAGTTAATTAAAGTAAACCAGGTTGAATTCAAATGTGCATTCGACTTTTCAAATCATCAAAACAATTAACTCAAATCAAATCAATCCTCAGCGGATTAAACTCAGATTTCAAATCTTTAAAGAATCAACTTCAAAACATTACATTTCACAAAGCCGCACAACAATTCATCCAAACCAACATCCACAATCATTCGAGTCAATCAAATAATACATAAGGTAGATACAATCACCAAATACACAATATCTCACATCAGTATCCATATATGATAATTCCAATACATAAATCATAGTTTTTGGAAAGCGCCCCTACCTCGACAAATTGAAGCTATAACCCAAACTCGTTAACTGATTCCTTTTCGCTCATCCCAAAATCACCGGAAATCAGAACCTCGGCTCTGCTTGCTCTCTCGAAAGCAAAAACAGCTATAAGCGGCATAAGCAAACTGGATTCTAACTCCTAAAACTATTAACATCGCAACCACTTTACTACATGGAATAGAACACTAACGCAGGGCTTTCGAAAATAAAAAATGCTTACCGAAACAAAGAAAGAACAGCTGCACCAAACAGCGACGATCCCTGAACTGGTTCGGCGGCAGCTTTAATCGTGACCCGCAATAACCGGAGATTGACCCGTGAGAAAGGATTAAGGACTGAATCAAACTGCAGAAGCTCTGGTGATGGGTCCGGCGACTACAACAGCGTCTCCGGCAATGACAACGTAACTTATGACAGCCACTTCATCAAATACAACATTTTCAGCGACAGCTTCAAAGTAAAATTGAACTGGCAGAACTAGGAGGAACTAGAAACAGGGCAAGCTCACCAGAACGGCAGTGACCAGAAATTCTGGCGGCGGCAGCATCCGACGGCCATAGAAGCTCCAGCGGCGTCGTGGGTTGTTTCCCCCACCGCGAGCTCTCTGTCTCTCTCTCGCCCTCTGTTCTGCTGACGACGGCAATGGCTTCACAGACGAGACCAGGCGCGGCGATTTTAGGCCCTCAGCCCTTCTTACTTGTGTACCCTCTCTCTCTGTGTCTCAGTTTCAACGGTGACTCCCGGTGGACCAGCGGCGACGACGATAGCGCGGGCAGCCGCGGCGGCGCGAAGAGGCTGGCTTCATGGTGCTACAACTCGGGGATGGTGACTCGCGAGGGTGACATCGATGGCTCCTTGCGGTGGTTGTGACACTCCTCCCCTCGGCGGCATCAAGCAGCGAAGGCAAACCCCAGTGCCACCGGCGCAGATCCTTGCCTCATTCACGGATCTCGCTCCTCTCGCCCCTGCGCGACGCGACGGCACGGCGACAGTGACGCCTGCCGACACCGTCCTCCCCATCTCCTCTCCTCCCTGTTTCTCTTCTTCCACCTTATGTTTCTCCTTTTTTTCTTTCATGGAAAAAGAAATGCTGCTGCTGAGTTAGGGAAAAGGGGATTTCGACTGCAGCTAGGTGTGGGGGGAAAGGAAACCGGATCAGGTAACGGGTCGCTGGGTTAGAGTTTCATTCTTTTGAAAATTAGGGTTAGGGGTGATTTGGTAATTTCACATAAAATTGGGAATGATATAATAATTGAAACCCAAATAAAATTCAACACTAATCATATATAGGAAAATACTATTTGCTCATCAACTTTACAAATTATTTTCAATATAATGCCCAAATCTAAAAATTAGAAATAATATAATTAATTTTTTCATTTTCTAAAATAGCAGTATTAATATTTAAAATATTACTTATCTAATCCAAATCATATAAAATCCTTATTATTTCACAACTATCAACTTTATACTTTAAATATAGAAAATAATCCAATAATTATAAAATTGGATAATAATCATAACTCATCTCAAATCCAATAAATCAAAACTTGCCTTAATTACCTTTAATAAAATAATTTCTGAAATTAAAGCTATAAATAACCATATGATTTAAGACTTGATCATAATAAGATTTTTCAAAAGTTCTGGGTCTTACATATTTGAGCATTTAATGGTTTAGTTCTAATGTTCTGAGATTTCAAACCATTTGCTGCTTTTGTGTTATTTTTTATTGCCTTTGGGTGTTAAGTTTGTTTTTTCTTTATTTTTGTTGAAAAAAATGATATATTTAATCTCTCTTGTATTTTATTGAAATTTTATTTAATTGGTCTTTATTGTTATTATATATAGACAATAAATAGTAAAATGTTTTGTTTTGTAAAAAAATAGAAAATCATTATCCATGCCTCTGTAGGTAGAGATCTTATATTTGATATATGTATTCAAATCATTCTTATCAGAAAGAGTTGTGTATATTTTTACATATATGGGAATTAGCAACAACTATAGATTATACTGCACAACAACACATCTTTTTAAATTATTTTTTCAAACATGGACTACTAACTATGAGACTCTTTTTATGTGATGTAATACCATTACATGGTATTAAGTTGGTTTTTTTAAGAAAAAATTATAAATTACTCTTTTTAACGCTTTTTTTTGTTGGTAAGTATGTAGTTCATAGTAGGGTTAAGTATGATTTTGGTCCCTAACGTAGGGGCCAAAAATCGATTTCGTCCCTCGGCTTTTTTTCGCTTCAAAAAGGTCCCTGAGGTTCCGGTTTGTTTTAAAATCGTCCTTTTTACCAATTATATTTTTTTTATTACCAAATTACCCTTTATTAAAAAAATTATAAAATAAAATAAATATAAAATAAACAAAAAAAAAGAAAAAAAAAGAAAGAAAGGGGGATAGGATACAGAAGGGGGGAGGGGGGAGAAAGAAAGAAAAAGAGGGGGGGCGAGAAAGGTGGGGGGGGGGAGGGTGGAGGGTGGAGGGGGGAGAGAAGAAGGACGTCATGCCGCCGCACCGCCGCTCGCCAACCCCACCGCCGCACCGCCGACCCCCCTTCTTCTTCTTCTTCTTCTTCTTCCCGCCGCCCGCCGACTCCATCGCCGACCCCACTGCCACTTCTTCTTCTTCTTCTTCTTCCCCACCGCCGCACCGCCGCCCGCTGTCCGCCTCTTCTTCTTCTTCCCGCCGACACCACCGCCGAGCCGTTGTCCGCCGCTCGCCGCTTCTTCTTCTTCTTCTTCTTCTTGATTCTGGGTTCTTGATGATGATGATTTTCTGATTCTGAGTATATTGTTGTTTGATTTTTCTAGATTTTTTGAATTCTGGATTTTGATGAGGATGACAATAATGATGTTGATTTTCTGATGTTTTGGTTTTTCTGATTTTCTGATGTTGATTTTTCTGGATTTTCTGATGTTTTGGTGTGATGGATGCTGGTGATGGAGTGACAGTGGATGAGGGGTGGTGGTGGTGGTGGTGGTGGTTGTTCTGATTCTGAGTTATGATGATGATGATAATGATGATGGTGGTGGTGGTGGTTGTTGTTCTGATTCTGAGTTCTGGTGGTGGTGGTGGTGGTGGTGGTGGTGGTTGCATAATTTTGGAGAAGAAGGGAGAATTTTGGGGAAGAAGGGATAGGGGCATTTTGGTCCGAAGGACGATTTTAAAACAAACCGGAACCTCAGGGACCTTTTTGAAGCGAAAAAAAGCCGAGGGACGAAATCGATTTTTGGCCCCTACCTTAGGGACCAAAATCATACTTAATCCTTCATAGTATAGTATATAAATTGATTTTTATTTTATTCTTATAAAAAAATAACACTAAGATGGGTAATTTGTGCACAATCCTCTTTTTAATATTTTTTTTAGACGATGTTAAAATTATGACCGGTATAGAGGGTGAGAAGCAATATGTAAATGATGGCAAAACTGTTAACATGTTAGTCATTCAAATTGAGAATGACAAGTGTGAGAACTCAATAACTAATATATTTATACAAGCTATTTTATTTTTTTAATCTCTATAAAATATATTCTTTCTGTCGTTTAAAGCTTATTGTTGGTTTTAGAGAAATAGCAGACCGGATCAAGAGTTTTGCGACAACAGGTAACCAACGGCTATCTGTGGTTGTCTTTCAATTTACAAAAATAAAGACTTTTTGAGATATGTGAAAATTTAATCACTTTCAAATGATTATATCTTTTATTGTAGTTGTGTTTATTATTTATTAAGACGTGATTCAATTTAAATTTTTAAATTTTTAAATTTTATAGTGTGATACTATATGTAATAATAATAAAATAGTTAGTACTATGATTTAAAATTAATAACAATTTGATTATTTTTATGTAAGTATGATCATTGGTTAACTTTATTTGGTCAAATTATTCATTTATGTAAAGTTGCTTAAATTCAAATATATGTCAAGCAAAAGTCAGTGTTTTTACACAATTATTTGATTTAATTTTTTTATCAAAAAATCCTATTTAATTTTTTTAAAAGATAATCAGTTGTCTAATGTCTGTATGTATATGTGAGTGTCTTATAGAAAATAACTATTAAGTATTTAGTCTATTTTTTATTGCTTAACTTTCACACTGTTTTTATGTAGATTGGATTTTATATTGTTATGACCACTATTCTTGTTGTTTATCCTGTTTCATATTAGTGGTATAAGTCCTGTGTTTGTAATTGAAGCTAATGTGGATATATATTTTTGTGATGACGTAAAAAGGACATGAACGATATAGTTGATAGGTACAACTCTATTTAAAGTTATTTGTGCAATATTTTCAAAAATAATAATGTAATTATCTAATTAAATGTATCTTTTTAATTTATTTAGCAGTATTTAAATTAAAATCAATAATTAGTAGACAATAAAAGAACATTTTATTAAGCTGTAAAATTAACTATTTTCCCAACATATCACTACAACAATTTAGACATTTATAACATAATTTTTAAAAAAAAATTCTAAGATTCGTGGCAGGAGAACAATAATTCTAAAACACTAAGAGTTAAGATGATCAATTTTCTCTTTTGGTCTTAGCTAAATATACATTTCAAATAAGATAGATTATTGTAAGGGATATATGATAGTGGTGAACACTTCAATAAATATATTTTATTCTCGTGTGATACTAGAAAATTTTATGAGTATGATTTTTTCTCTTTTTTCTTGCTTTTGGGAATTAAAAAAAAGAGGCAGTATCATTTTAAAATTTTTTATCAAAGGGCTACCATAATTTTAGTGCAAAATTGGTTAAGAAAATGTCTAATAGTGCATTTTGTTCTCAATTTAACATGTTTTATCTTTTTAAAATTCTTATGAAGGCTAAAGAAAATTATTATCAAGAAATACAGCGCAACATGCAAATACAAATTGCACATAAAGAATGCTACAATAAAAATTAGGTAGCTTATACACCAAACGAGAAAGATTTTTTTTAATAAATATTTTAATTATTTTATTTACTAAAATAAATATTTTAAACACTATTTCCGTTTTTAGATTTTGTTACCTATCTCATTTATAGTGTAAACGAAACTATTGTACACATATCTTGTTTATAAACGAGATAAAGCCAATTAGAATCATGTCTTATCTTATTTATAGTGTAAATAAATACAATGTAAACGAGATAAATTTATAATGGCTTGATTTTTAAAAAAATAATATACTAATTTTAAATGGACAATTTCAAATTACTCGTTTTAGATTAAAAAAAATTAAAATTGATATCATTGTATAAAATTAAATTATATTAGAGAGACAGTTTGCAAAAATTTTCAATTTAAAAAAAATTTGGATTAACTTTAAAATAAAAATTAAATTGATATTATTTTAATCGTGAACTTTTTGTAATAATACATATATTTTATTTACAGTGTAAACAAGATAATTATGAATTTATCTCGTTTATATATATGTTTTTTTTTTAAATTTCATACATCTTAGTATAAACAAGATACGTGTATAAATTTTTTTTTTACACTGTAAACGAAATATGTAATGAAACTTAAAAATATAAATAGTGTCCAAAATACCTATTTTATTAAATAAAAGAATTAAAATATTTATTTGAAATATTCCAAAAAAAAGGTTGTATACTTAGTTTCAATTTTCAATTTAATAAAGGAAACACTCGAAAAAAAATATTGCTTAATTGAGATGATCAATATGAACTGTTGTGAGAAATTAACCTCTTTTGTTGTTGTTATAAAATTGTTTGTCTGTATTAATTTGGATACTTACTTTCTTTTTGTTAAGGGTTAAATACGATTTTGATTTCTATGGTTTAGGCTAAAATTTTTTTTTTATCCCAACTTTTTTTGCATACAAAATCATCCATAAAGTTGTACTAAATTTTAAAATAATCTTTTTGGACAGATTAATTTTTTAAATGATAAAAATATCACCCTCTCTCCTCACCACCACCATCACCCCACCTACTACCACTTCATCGCCATCTGTTCATGAATCTAACAAGAAAATCCAACCTTCAATAACAACCTCAAATAAATCAAAACCAAAACAATAATTCATCACCAAAATCATCATCATTAACAAAAAACAAGAAATTCATCATCATCATTAACAAAACTCAGATCTAATTAACAAAACTCATAATCATTAACAAAATTCATAACTAAAATTCTTCTTCTTCCATTAACAGAACTCATATCCAAATAACAAGAATAAGAAATTTTCAAATTCATCTTCAATTACAAGAACCCCAAATTAGAAATTCCCAAATTCATCTTCTTTTTCAATTTTTGCTTGTACCTAACATTTCTGAAAGGTCACACTTTTTTTGTGGCTGATTTTGAAGATACTATCTGATTGCTAGAAGAAGAGACACTAACTTTTTCTCTTTACAAATCTCACGGCATTTACCCTCTCTATAAAACTTTCAAAGATTTTATTAGAACCTTTAACTCCATTGAAAACGGCAGTGAGGGGGACGCTGTTGGTAAAGGTAGAAGCGATGCTGAACTGTTGGAGGATACGAGGAACACGACCACCACCACCACCTCTCTGACGAGGATGAGGAACATGAGGACGAGGGCCAGGCACGTAGCGACGAGGCGAGAGCAAGTCGCGACCAGGCGAGGGCATGAGTCGCAGCACTGCGAGGGTGAGGGCCAAGCGCCAACGAGGACGAGGATGAGGCGAGGCGAGGCGAGGCGAGGGTGACGGCGAGGGCAACGACGAGGCTTCCTTCTCTCCTTCTCTCTCTCTTTGATTTTTTGCTTCTCTCTCTGAGTTTCTACTTCTCTCTCCTCTAAAGGTGTGATGGAGGTGATAATACTGAGAGTATAATTGGTCGAAAGATGATTTTAAAACTATGTTGAACCTTAAAGGTGATTTTGTAGGCAAAAAAAGGTTAAGGATGAAAAAATTTTTTGGCCCAAACCATAGAAACCAAAATCATACTTAACCCTTTTATTAAATTGTAAATTAGTTCTCCACATTTTTGGACCCAATTTTCTCTCTTTGGTATTAAGTGAATTTGACATATTATTTTTGAGCATTTAAATTAAATTAGATGATATTTTTTATAATTTTATTTAAACTAAGAAGTCACAAGTCAAGTGTTAATTGAATTTTTTACATAAAAATAAGTATAAGTTGAATTTAATAATTTTTTATAGTACTACTACAATAACTTTTGTAGTGTTTGATAAGGAGGCCTCAATTCTACTTAGACAGACCTATGCTGAGATGATAAAAGAGTCGAATGTAAATAATTTTACTATTATAACTATTTTGAAAGCCAAACTTATAATTTGGGATCAGGCTCCAATGGTTAGTAGGCAATACTATGAAGTACTTGATAAATGCTTGAGTGATATCATGAGTTTTTTTTGCAATGTATAAGAAAGATTTGCTTTTTGAAAAAAAAAATAGTTATACTAGGTGAGATTTTTGACAATTTCTTTCTATCATTTCACAAGAGTCGAGACAAGATATTGTTCATTCTACCATAAATTCAGCTTACCTTTGAAAGTTTTGCCAGATATTCAAACAAACAAAAAAACATGAGACTTTTTATAGGTGCAATTACTTTAGATCAAGTTGAGACAAGTAATTTGGTGAGTGGTTATTGAAAGTTAGTGATGGTTTAATAGGTGACAATATAGATGATAAATCTGAGATATATATTCCAGAAGATATTGTTATTCCTTTTTCAAACCAGGTATTTGATGAGTTGGTTCATTTTTTTCTAAATATATTGGAAATCATATCTTCAAAAAAAATTTTCAAAGCAAAAATTATACTGTCTCCGATGCTGGACATTGTTGAAGAGGTCAACAACCATCTAATGGCTATCAACCTTAGAGGAAATTTTTTTTATCTTAGTTGAGATTCAATTTGTATGGATGAAGAGAATATAAAAAGTCAACTAGATCTCTATGGTCTTGAATTATTGAATAGCATAAATTGTTCTGGTTTGCCTCCTCATAAATTAATACTCGAGGTTGGTATTCTAGTGATATTACTGAGGAATATTGACAAATCCAGTGGTCTTTGTAATAGTACAAGACTAAAAGTTAGGAAGTTTGCAAATCATGTCATAGAATTTAAAGTCTTAAGTGGTACAATGTTGGTCATATTACTTTGATTCTAAGAATGAATATAGTACCAACAAATAAAATTGTCCCAGTTAGGTTTACGAAGACAATTCTCTTTAATAGTACCTTTTGCCATGACAATTAACAAGTCTTAAGGACAAACTTTATCTCATGTTGTATTATACCTGTGTAGACCAAATTTCACACATGGTCAACTATATGTGACACTTTCAAGAGTTAAGAGTAAGAGTGGTTTAAAAGTTTTATTCCTGAATCACGCTGGAATGTCTGCAAATTCAACCATCAATATTGTTTATAGATAAATCATTGAAAAGATAGGATCCTAATGTAAATATTTTAATTTTATTTTAAATTGTGTATTGAAATTAATGAATAATTATTTCAATTCGAAGGAGTGTAAAATGATAATTACTTACTATTCTCAAGTTAAACTTTGATTTTGGTAGGGATTTTGTAAAATTTTTAGGATAGTAATTGTTTTGTGTGTTTTTTCTTAAAATATTCAAAAATGTAAATACTTTTTTATATTTTTATGAATTTTTTCTTGTAGGACACAGATATATACACTAATAAACGCAGAAATCAGGTACTAAGTACTCATGATACGTTCATAGTGAGTTAGGATACCCAGTACCTGAGATATGTTTAGATGCTTATAAAAATAGGTAGTAGTCGAGATATGTTCTGCCATTTGATTTTTTTTTTTGAAAAATTTTGAAGTTGTATATGACTCAACGCTAGAATTACATGTGTTCTGAGAACATTAACAAGTTAAATGCGACGTGGCATGTGGCCAGAGCTCTGGACTTCGAGGTCAGTTAGTATGTGAGTCTTTTATTTTAAATAGTTAATTCATTGATAATTTTAGAATATTTTTATTTATTTAATTTTGAAGTTGATCTATTATTATTTCTTGATTTAATTAGTTAGGAATTCTATATTTCTATATGTTAGGATATTTGAATTTTAGTAGTTAGAGTATGCGTTAGAAATGTTACTTTAAATTTAAGGTAAAGTATATTTTTTGTCCTTAATGTTTGTTAAAAGTTTTAAAAATATCCCTAAATTTTAATTTGTTTCAATTTTGTCAATCAAGTTTTCGATTTGCATCAATTTTATCCTTATTATTAATTTTTCGATAATTAATATTTTGTAGGGAGCCGAAGAGGGCGAGAAGAAGGCGGCGGCAACTAAAGAGAGTTGTGTATTTGTGGCACCACTCTCTCTCCACCACCATCATCATTTATGTCCTCACCATCATCATCATCTCTCTCCCCCACTCTTTCTCTCTCTGTCCTCACCATTATCTCCACCACCGTCATAATCGAGCAACCACTATCGACGATGGCGGCGGTAGCTGTAGGGAACCAAAGAAGGTGAGAAAGGGGGAGAAGAAGGCGGCGGCAGCTAACGAGAAAGAGGCAGCCTTTGCGAATCAGGAGAGCGAGCTTGGTGTCACTGTTAGATATTTGTGGCACTAGACAGCAGCGGAGGCTTCTCAGGAGTCAGGGGTAGTCATTTTTTTTAGTTTACTAAAAACTCAATGTAAGATTTGAATATGAAATATGTCTATTGCATATATAGGTAATTGTTATTGTTGTTATTGTTACTGTTATGTTTTGTTTGTGAGGAGATAGTTCAAAGTTTTGAAATTGGAGTGGATGGAATCTTGGGTTGATTTTGATGTAGTTTGAGATGTGTTTGTGTTTTTTGGCTAGGTCTTTGGATTATCTTAAAAAAATCTGGAGTTGATTGTGATATAAATCTTGCTCTTGGATACGAATATTTGGTAGTGCTTCAAAGGAGGAGAGAGATGACTTTGGTGGTGCTAGGATTGTGCAAAGAAGAAGAAAAAAGGTTGGTCATCGTCGAGAATGGAGCTCGATGGAGATGGTGGTGATGGAGAGTTGGAAGAGAAAGGAAAAAGAAGGAAAAAAAGGGGGTATGGCTAACAATGATAAAGAAGGAGGTTGATAGTGGTTGTTTGATAATGATGCTGGTAGAGATGATAGTGACGATGGAGAGAGAGAGAGAGTGTGTGAGAGAGAGATGATGATGATGATGGGGATATGAGTGGTATAATTGAAAAGAAAAATATTAATTATAAAAAAATTGATAATAAGGATAAAATTGATGCAAATAAAAAACTTGATGGAGAAAATTGAAACAAATCAAAACTTAGAGATATTTTTGAAACTTTTAGCAAACATTAAGGACAAAAAATATACTTTATCCTTAAATTTAAATATTTTAAATTGTTCAAATTGTTAAAAAAGTATTATTAAACATTAGACTATGGTTAACTATATTATGAAACTATAGTTATTTTAACCGGAAAAAATATTAAGTTGACATGTTAATAATATAATTTAGTTAAATTATATTATTTATTTAAATTGTTTGCTCTGTCATACAAAGTATATTTTTTAATTAAATTTATTCTATTATCTATAATATGTAGTGACATTGCATTATTTAATTAGTCAATTGTATATGAAATTATTTTTTTAAAATTAAATTATTTATTCTGTTATATAGGAACATTGTGTATTTAATTAGTCAGTAGTAAAAATCAATTAAATTATTCAGATTAGTTTGCAGCATCATATGCAATAATACCGAGAGGACTAATCAATGATTCTAGTCATTGCAGTTGCTCTTACCATGTCGTGTGACGTTGTCTACCCCACCGCCTAACGTGCTACTACCATATATTAGGGAGATTATGTAACAGCCCAAACCACCCGCTAGCACGATATTGTCCGCTTTGTCACATAAAGCCTTACAGTTTTGCCTTTGACGATAGGGATGATAGCCGAAGCCTCCCACACTCACTCGTCAAAACGCGTCATGCTAGGGAGAGGTATCCACACCCTTATAAGACATGTTTCATTCCCCTCTCCAACCGATATGAGACCTTAAAATCCACCCCCTAAGGGAGTCCAGCACCCACGCTAGCACATCGATCCGGGCTCCGGCTCTGATACCATAATGTAACAGCCTAAACCATCCGCTAGCACGATATTGTCTGCTTTGGCACACAAGGCCTCATAGTTTTGCCTTTGACGACAGGGATGATAGCCAAAGTCCCCCACACTCACTCGTCAAAATGCGTCATGCTAGGGAGAGGTGTCCACACCCTTATAAGGCATGCTTCGTCCCCTCCCCAACCGATATGGGACCTTACAGATTAGGTTTAGACATGTAGTAGGGTTAAAGGATTTTATCTTTGATAATGTCTTACTCTTTGCATTTGTGGAGCAGTAGAGATTTAAGACTCATACTTTTCACCTTTCGTAGGATGAGATTACCATCACTCTCCAAGATGTAGCTTACCTTCTTGGTTTGCGCACATATTGTGACCCGAATGGCGGCTGCACTAGGGACTTCCAGTAATGCCATTGATAAGATACCTTTTGCCCTCTACTGATTTGAATCGGGTATTGAAGTTGGAAGCCATATGACGTATGCGGAACGCATGGTGAGCTGTTGGAGGATGCCAACCACTGCTAGGAGCATTGAGGGCAACTTGTATGGCCTGTGAACTATCAGAAATAAGAAGACCATGTTGCTGAGTGATGTGCTGCATCAAATTCGTCATAAAAATTCCCAGGACTCCGTAGACTCACGCCCAACCAGTGCAAAAATTATAGGAATGATATTGTTATTATCATCTTGTGCCACAGTAATCAATATCACTTCCCCGTATTTGCCGTACAGGCGTGTCCCGTCAACTGATACCACTGGCTTGCAGTACTTAAAGGCTTTGATGCACGGAGAAAAGGCCCAAAATATCTTATCAAACTAGCTAGAATCTCTATCAATCATGTTGCCATTGTAATACAGGACTGCAACGCAATCATGCACCGTGCTAGGTAGGCATTCTTACAAAAGCTTGAAATAGGAAGGAAAGTTTGTTATACGATTCTTCCTAATCACCATAAATCTGAACAATCACCTTTTATTTTTCCATTCACACCTTTCAATATCATATTATCACTACTTGAAATGATAATTCTATTGCACTGCACTTTGCAATACCGGGATGAAAACAGATAGATCATCGTGTATAATTGGCAAGATCATAGTGCAAATCAAGCTGCTATTCAATTGCGCATGGTTTTGGAAAATAGTTGGCACCAAATAGGTACATATAATAAATAACGTAATCAACATTTTCTTCTTAATTTCATAAAATGAATGCAACTGATGACAATTACCAATTGTTCAAATTCTGCCAAAGTACTACACGAAGGCTCCATAGACACCCAGTAGAGAATTGCTTGCATCTACAATGGTGTTTTAGCCTATCAGACTCCAAAACTCTGTATTCAACATTCCTTTGAATGCTATAGTTCTTGACTGCCATGAGAATAACATCTCTACTCCTAAACCTATGGCCGACCCAAAAGTCAATTCCGTCATCCGTGTTGTAATCTTCTCCTTAGCTACAGTTGAAAAGATCATCTAGTTGCATTGCTTCCAAGTTAAGAGTGTGATAGTAGCTTGGAACTTCTGACAACTGTAGAATGGCCAGTGGTGGAGGAAGAACTCGAACACCACCGCCCAATTGAGTCTCTAGCACAAACTCGTTAGAGGATAGACTCTGGTTAGATGATCCAGATGCGGTAATATAAATATGTAATCCAAATCAAAATCACTTAAGTCTTCCTTGACACGATCAACTGGTTCGGCAAAGTGCATCAGTTTTGCCTCTACTGGAGGTGCATGAGGGTTCGAGGACAATGGCCCACAACCACCACCTACGTCACGAATCGTAGTGTACCACTCTATCACATGCCGCAGCATTAGCCTCGCATGTATATTGAACATGACTGTCTCATGCTGATATGCTTCAATAAAAAATGTCCTATTTTGAAACCCTCCACTCAGGAGCGCTAATAAAAATCTGTACGCAACTCTCCCAACCTCCTTGGAACCTAGTGCGCCCATACTAGTCAAAATGAGATTTTTTTAGCGCGTTCAAATAATCAAGACGGCAAGTGCGCAACATCACAGGTGAATCGCACTCAAATGTCACTCTCCCCTCACCACTTCTAATTATCTCATTCGGATAAACTACCACAAAAAAGAATTTATTACTAGCCATGTGTATGAAGAATAAAGAGAAGGAAAATACAAATTAGTGGAATTGGTATAATGTGATGAGTCAAGAACCTTTTTATATATTGTATTTTGACAATATATCTAAAGTACTAAGTTACCTAGATATAAATAAACATATTCCAGATACTGAGTCACCTAGTAGCATAAACACATATCTCAGGTACTAAGACACCCAGATACATGAATGTATCCCGAGTACTGAGTACTCAGTTTCTAAACAAAAGTGCAGTTTATATGTATCCCGAGTGTAATCGATTTATTCGTTTTAGACACTTTCTTATCTCAGGTACTAAGTTATTGGATTATGTTTTTAATGATTTTTGTGCCTCCGTAGATGTGTAATGGGTATTCAAAAAGTAAATACTCTATAAATAACAACATTAATTTGTTTTTGTAATATGCATCAGGAATAAAATAAAAGAATATATATAATTAGGTCTCTCAGTGTAGTTGTATAGGCCTTTTGATTATTTTTCTGCTTTGATTTGATTTGACTTGACATCTCCAATAGATTTCTTTTTCTCTTGTTATTTTGGAAGTGTGTTTGGTTCATGTAAATCTCTTTTAAATTTAGGTACATACTATTGTGTAGAAAGAAAATTAGTTCTATATGTACAGAGAAACGCTTGTCAAAGTATTATCCTACATGATCTTATTCTATTGTGTGAATAGTGAGTGTACAAGCAACAGAACGTGATAGATGAAAATCTACAAGAGGAGACAAAGTATGTGGTGTAAGGACTGCCTATGATTTACTTTATCTATAATAAAGATGTTTATGACTAAGCTTATTATAACTAGGTTTTTGAAATGAAAAAAATAGAATAAAAAATCCAACAGAACAAAACACGAGGTAATGACCAAATCAGTACTCGAAAGATTCAAAATCTGACATTTTGGTACCTCACTATTGTTATTGACAAAATGGTCCTTAAAAGATTTTAAAATTTGACAAGCGTACCCACGAGTTCGCCGGAGCACATCTCCGACAAGTACAGTGCTGACATGGCCACTACATTTTGATGACATGGCAACCCCCCCACCCCCACCCTACTTCTTCCTTTCTTCCTTTCCAATGCACTTCTCCTTCTCCTTCCCCCTCCCTAACCCTAATCCCCCATCCCCAACATACTTCCCCCCTCCTCAATCCAAAATCCCCCTTTCTGAACCATAATCCCCCTTCCCTTGCCCCTTTGAATTCTAATCCCCTTCCCAACACAGTGTCTCACACTCTCAACTCACTCTCCTCCAAAACAGCAGTGGAGTTCAACCTTCTCAGTCTTACAGAGCTAGTGTCATCGACACTGCACTGTCGCCATCTCGTCATCGAATCTTCTGTGTCCGCCAATGTCGTCTATCTCCTTCGTGGCATTGCGTTGTCTGTGCGTCTTCACCGATGTCGCCTTCACTGCTTG
Organism: Arachis stenosperma; assembly: GCF_014773155.1. Taxonomy (NCBI): domain Eukaryota; kingdom Viridiplantae; phylum Streptophyta; class Magnoliopsida; order Fabales; family Fabaceae; genus Arachis; species Arachis stenosperma. Next base: position 114,641,421 of record NC_080382.1, read on the forward strand.
TATCTGCTTGCTGCTAGCCCCCAGTCGCTGCCATGCATCCTCTGTCTGGGTTCCATCTTGACTCCATCGTATCGTGCCCCTTCTGTGTCTGGTGTTCTTCTTCTATTCTTACTTTGGTGGTGTTGTATTAAGTTTTATTTTATTTTATTTTGATTAATTTTATTTTATTTTGATTATTATATATGAATTTGTTTGTTTTCTCTGAGTTTTATTTTTATTAATTTTTTTGAATGATAATTTAACCTAAAAATTTGGGACAATTCATGATTTGGGACAACTCTATTGATGTTGAGGTTTTTGTTGCTGTGAATGGTGGTGTTGAGGGAGGGAGAAAGGAGTGTGCGTTGGGGAAGGGGGAGTGGTGGAGATTATTGATTCTGTTGATATTAAGGCTATTGTTACAGCGAGTGGTGGGGTTGAGGGAGGGGAGGGAGTGTGCGTTGGGGAGGAAACTGGGGGAAATTTGGTTGGGGAGGAAACACGGTGCCTACATTAGCATTGTGCTTGCCAGAAATTTACTCCGGCGAGCTCGGGGGCACGTTTGTCAAATTTTAAAATCTTTTAAGGACTATTTTGTCAATAACAATAGTGAGGTACCAAAATGTTAGCGTTTGAATCTTTCGGGTACGATTTGGTCATTACCTCGAACAAAACACTCATCCCCCCTTCTTTTTTTCTCTCATAAACTTACCAAACCCAATCCTAAACCCTATCAAAGCAAAGCCAACCAGCCACCATCGCATAAAACACGTTTCATCAGCTCTCACCACTATTGGTGTTAGAAGAGACAACCAGCACTTGCCATCCTCGTCTCTTAAAGCCCTTCTCATCTTCTCGTGTCGTCAGAAAGTTGGTTCGAAGCTACCTTTGACATCGCAGTCTCTATTTCCGTTGTAAAGCCCGCTTGTGTCGTCGTCATGATCCGCCTTGAACTCGTCATCGAGTCTTGGGTGCCATCGTTGTCGTCAAACGTCTCTGCTGCTCAGCCCTCTTCCTCCGTACAAAACATTGATAACTAATCTCTCTCAAATTAACCTCTAATCCACCACTAACTTCTCGTACAAAATGTTGACTCCTGTAATCTGTCTCCTCAACATTACTTTCTACACTTTCATACTCAAGGGCCATTTAATGAGGAGATACTTCACACTCGACAAGTGTCGTACTACACCTGTTGATAATTCTCATCTTAACACAGTAGTAATGTCCTTGTTTTTAGGTGAATTTTATATCTTTGTTGTGGTATCTTAATTGCCTAACTTAACTTTTAAAGTAAAATATAAAATATTTAAAATAAAAAATAAATCATTTAAAATTTATTAAATATTATTTATTTACCTTTTTTAGTAACTTAAATACAATGTAATAGGGCACCATAGCATTCATTCTTGTTTTAACATTCTTTGGGATGTTTGCAATTTGCAAATCATATTGGATTTTCAAATGTGGTACAAGAAAATTATTATTTTTGGAAATGAAAAAGTGTCCGAAATTAATCTTAATTCGTGATGGATGATTGATCAAAATGATTTGTGAAAAAGAAATGTTAACTATAGATTTGAAATCACTAAAATATCTCTCATCTATAAAATTATTTTTTATGTAACCTAATATAACTGAAATAATAATAAAATAATCACTTTTATTCTAACAACAATAGCCTTGCCTTCTTTTCCCTTGCCTTCTTTTGCCATTGTGGGCTATTATGTTAAACTGAAATAAATATTTTTAACTTTTTATGTTATTAATTTTTAATGGTGCTTTTCAAAATATATTCATATTAAAAATATAAAATAAAACTAGATATATATGAAACATATTACTCAAAAATTTAATTAAATATTCAAAAACTTTCTCATAATCATAAAAAACATAAACAAGAATAGTTATCACTCCTGTTTTGATAATATCATTTTTTTACAAATTTATACATATAATATAAAAAATTGTGTGAAGAATAAAATTATCAAAAATAAAAATGACATTATCATTTTCCAACAACAGAAGCAATAACTATAAACCATTTAGTTGAGAGTTGATTAAACATAATGTTGAATTATTATTTTTTTTATTTGTTTTACTTTATGTTTTATAATGATAGTAAAATTTCAATATGTGAAAAACAATAAATAAATGAGCATATACTACATGGCTAGCAAATATGGCCAGCAAATATTTTTAACCAACACTTGACCAACAATAATTTACATTCATATTTACAGAAATTTTGTACCAAGAAACATATAATTTGCACCTATATTTATCAAAGTTTTACACTCATAACCAATATAGTTTGTACCCACATTTTTTTAAAGTTTGTACGTACAAATTAGTAAAATTTATTTGTTTAAGATAATTTAACGTTGTGCTTGTCAATCGATGGTTAAAAATACTAAAAATTGCTAGTCCCAAGAGTTCCTCTAAATAAATATTCAACAAAAGATAATGATTTTGTATACACCATAAGAATTAAGTAACTACACTTTGAAGTAAATTAATACGGCCATGACAATCCTTTAAAGTACAACATTCCATGCGATAGAACCTGATGTAATTTTAGTTTTACCCCTACCTTTACACCCAATTTAACATACCCCAAGTGTAATTTTTTGTTTTGCCAAAACCAAAAGTAACAAAACCTAAGAAATTGTATTACTTTGGGAAAGATCAATGAAATTTGATCAGCCCCATTTGAACCTGAATTTCTCTAACGCCTATTCCATCCAAATTACCAAGGAATTCCAGTAAAACAATCTTTCCATGTCCATTTCGTATATAAAATGACAATATAAATATAACCAAGCTAGATCATAAGAGTTTATCCAGCAATTTATGCTCAGGATTTCTGGGCGAGTAATTCGCAAGTTATTATATTAGACATGGATGAAGCAGACCTACCAGCACCGATGACAGGAACTATGTTGAAGATTGGCTCCTCACCATTTAAAACTTTCTTCTGACTCGCTTCAGAAAGTTCCAATAGAGCCTTGTTGAACATAGGCAGCAGCATAGCTATCGACATTTGAAGGCTTGTAGGGATATAGATCCTCAAACTCTGCACAAGATAGAGAAAATCAATTATTTGCATCAATACATTAAATAAATAATGCTTTGGGCATTTAAGATGAAAACATCTGGCATGTCATACTTAAACACATACTGACCATTAAATCTTCCCAGCCAAAACCATTATCGGCCATGACTTTGTCCAGAAGATAGAAGCAGAATCTTGATGACTTCTCCATGAGTAACTTATGTTGAAGATATTGATCATCATTGACAGAATCAGCAGACACAGAATGGAAACATATCTTTGCAGCATCTTCACTCGTTATAGATAATGTAACAGCATAAATCATTCCTGGAACCACAAGTTTCCGAATACAAGAATCATGCCAATTTTCCTGCTTGAAACCCCAGTAGTGGGGTGCTTTGGATCCAGAACTTTCTGTTATGGTCTCAGTTGCTATCTCCGTGCCATCGTCAACATAAAGAACAGGCTTTATTTCTACACATGCACTGGAAAGATGCCAACTAAATGTTAGCATTAATATCATATCAACATTTATCATGAAGAAAAACACAAGCCATTCAATAAAAACCATCCCCTTACAACCAACCTATCCCATATCAAACAGTAATATAAAATAACAGCATAAAATAAAGTAAAAAAGAGAACTCAGCTAGTATGCTAAGAATTCAGAACAGCTTTATCATTAGTTATGCTGAGAACAATTCACTGAGAAAAGATAGCACAACTCACAATAAGAAAGCGTAACAGAGAAAAGAAAATTATAATTCCTAAAGTTATAAAAATGCCTGCCTAAAAATTGCATTTCCATAAATTTATGGAACGGCCATAGTACCTTTTAGGTAGATCAGGAACAAGGACATAAAGGACTACAGGATCTAATGATTTGCAGGTGTTTTGTTCCTGTAACTGAAAGATCCTCATCTGCCTAAGGATTGTTTCTAGTTTCTCCTGCATATCATGTCTCTCTGATGATGAGACACGTTTTGAACAGTAAACAACAAACATAATTGCTGTTGTGGATATGGAACAATTAAAGCATTTTGCCATATTTTCAGAGTTTCTGAAGCATTTTGCCACAGCTTCACAGTTTCTGAGAGCTAGTTCCAGTTCAGCAATAGCACCTCCACTGCAAAGATTCATTGTTGGAGGGTCAAGTCCCAACTGACCAGCCATATAAAGTATACTATCATGCAAGGTTGCCTGAAAGCAAAAGCATTCACCTTATAAAATGACATTTCACCAGATAATATTTGAAATGTGAAAGTATATACCAAATACCATACATTAAATGATGAAGAAAAATTTGAGGTAACCAAACAAACAGTCACTACAATTGTATCATTCAATCAGATAACTCAATACACTTTCTCATATTTTAAAGAGAGCATCTATAATAATTCCCAAACATTATAGATATTTAAAAATGAAGTTTAAAAGACAGATGATTATCTGGTTTCAACCAAGTAGAGACTATAGTCAATAAACTCGCATTCTACAATTCTTCTCTATGGAAATGGTGCTTCCGTGGTATAGTAACTTTGTCATCAAGATCCAAGCACTTGTGGGTCCATACCAGTATATTGACAAAAAAAAAGTCATTCTACATATAGTCTCACTGTCAACATTGCATAGAATAAACCACACAAAAATCATTACATGAGGTCGGATTTACCTGACTGTATGGCCCAATGCAACTAGGTGCCCAAGAGGAAATACTCTGTACATGCAAAACCTTTTTAGCTTTATTATTTGACACAAGAACTTCCATATACGCTTTGCTGAAATTCATCTCTACTAGAGGCATTTCAAATGTGCTACAAGATGGGACCCCAAATGGACACCTCTCCGGGGTGATAAATTTCACATATGTCTCATTTGCCTCTGAGAACTTACTCATGTCATCTATGTAAAGGTGAATATAGACTACAGTCTCCCATCCAAAGCCCAAGCCAGCTAATAGTGATTCAATTTTTGTCAAAACAGTCTTCAAATCTTCCCGCAAATCTGCTCTTGAAAAATAAATACAGCTCCGTCAAAGAAAGAAACTATGCACAAATATAACGAGGCAATGAAATAATCTGAAAAATAAACAGGAAAGTAATGAAGACCACCATTGCATGAATCTTGTAACGAGCAACTTAAGGAGAGTGTTTTCTTGTTATTTGTTCTTGAGATGTTAAATTTATGTGCTAAGTCATCAATTGGGTCAGCACTACAATCCAACGGCTTAAATGTGTCTTCACATCTTTCTAAAGTGTCTTCCACTTCAAACACAGTTCCCAGTTTCTGAACTGAAGTTTCACTTATGTTGTCTGGTGATGTTAAAGATTGAACATCTACCTTCTTTTCCAAATGAAATTTGAAAGAATCAAGTTTTCCAACAGGATGAAAGGGATGTTCAATGTCCCTCACAATTTGATATTCATCAAGCACAATTCGAGCATTCTGGAGATTTAAAGAAATATTTTGATGAAAGAAGAAAATAGAAATACAAATAGGGATCAAAATTGAAGCAAAATGAGTAGCAATTACAAGATTGAATTCTCAAGTTCAGTGTGATCACAAAATTGAAAACAATATGAATGAAAGCTAATTAACACCAACTTTATGAATGGTAACAAAAGTGTAAGGAACAGCTCCAAATTCAAAGATTACACAGCCATAAGAGAGAGAGAGTATGAACTTACAATGAATAGGGGGCAATCAAGAGTTAACGTTTCATATTCTCCCATTTCACCAGAAACATTAAATCTATGTAACCTGCACGAGATAATACAAGAAAGAATGAACTAAAATCATGGCATGATGTTATTATAGAAACTTGGAAGAATTTGCATAGACACAACACAAAATAAATAATAAAAATAAATAAATAAAAATTGGAAAATAAATAACTTTGGCATACCGTGGTAACTTGTTCAAATAAGCATTTAAGGATGCTATTTCTTTACCCAAGTGCTTTCCAGGCACCAAACCCAAGGCGCATACCTTGTAAAATAGAAAAAGCATTAAATTCCAGACTAAAAACTGCCTTATACAAAAGCAAGTTGAACATAATAATTAATTTATAGAAGTAAATGTCATCACTTGCATAACACTTTCTTTTTTATGGCGCCATATCATTCATTCAACACCAAGGCAATGCTCAATTTTATAAAAGTACTAACATTAGTATCATGACATCTTTGAATGTTGTCAATTGTTGACAAGTTAGAATAAGAACAACCATATGATTAGAACATAGGAATTCTCTCCCATTTATAATAAAGAAGAAAAACCATAGAGAGCAAAAGACATTACCAGGAAAGTTAAAAAAATTATACCTTTACAATTACAGCCAAAATTCCATTTGCAATCTGATCAGGGCCAGAACTAAGTTAGTATTATATGAAATCTGAATGATAAGAACCAAAAAAATCAATGCATAATTGCATGCATGCATGACTAGACTAGCTATCAATTATGCTGCCATTTACCATTTCTTGGAGAAGCAATGATTGATCTTGTTTCCACAAGTATGTTAGAGAAACAAGGCCTAACCTTGAACAAACACTTTCCACCCGCAATCTCCGATAGTCTGCTGCGATGATCCCAGAACACACTGCAGTAACTTCAGGCATCTGCCTTTTCACCTCACGAAGTAAAATAAACATATCTTCAACTTCATCACCCTCGGTTGTTATGTAACCAATCGCAGTGTGTCTATCGAGAAAATATCAGTTGAAGGTTAAAACTGAACATTAATTATATGAATTCATATTCTAAAGCTTTGGAGAATGCAATCTGGGAATAAGCATTTAGAGTTAGGAACAAGTTTGAGTACAAGAAAGGGTACCCTAGATATGTAACACCCGAGTTGTTGCATATTTCGGAGGATAAAACACACTAATAAACTATTTCAGTTTTAAAATTATGCCAATGTTGTATTTTAGTTTTTGTTACAAGCATGTCTTGAATGATTCTATGTAGATTCGATTTGTCATAAACATATTTTATGTGATAGGATTAGACATTTAGCATCAACTTGGTGCAGAACTCATGACCTTTATACAGAAATTCCTCTCTTAGACATGTTGAGAAATTGAAAAGATTTGCTTTATGGATAAATCTTTTGTTTTGTTTTGATTTTGTATAGGGGAAACTGTATCCTCAGTTTGTATTATCCTTCTTCTCATATGAAAGAATCTCTTTTTCTATATATATAAAACACATTATGCATCTCAACCTTTCTAAATACATATCAAGCCTTTTTATGACAATAATTAAGACATGAATTGTAAGTAAACAAATCGCCTTTTGAACTTGCATAAAATAATCCATAAAGCATGTTATGAGGACTTTTAGTTACATCCCAATTGCCTTAAAATTATTTGAAACTAATCTATGAACTTGCCTAAAATAAAATCATACGTTCTACAAAACAGATTTATGTCAATAAAGCTTGCCTTGCCTCTCCTCGAATTTTCCTCCTAAACAACGGCAACCCCATGCATTCTGCGTAGCTAACAATAACTTGATGACCAACCTAAAACAATAATATCCAAACATAAATGGAGAAACAAAACTAAAACAACACTGACCTAACAATTGAAATGTGGAATTTTATTGCTATACCATATTCAAAGTAGTACTAAGTTAAAATGCAAATAACCAAAAATATGTGAAAGATGAAAGCCTACGGTATGGTACATGAAGCTATCGTTATAGTAAACGTAGCCATAGAACTCGTCGACTTTATCATCAGCCCACAAGTTCGCCAACGCAACTATCTACCTCCAACACCAAAAAGCAAAAATCAAAGGAAATTAAGAACAAAAATTAAGGAAAGAGAAATAATTTTAAAAAATAAAAATGGGGAACCTGGTGGCCATAGTGAATGGACTTCATCATGGCGTAGCAGCTGTCTTTGCCGCCGGTAACGAGCGCCACCACCTTCATACTCGCTCACTCACTCACTGAACTGAACTGAAGACTTGAGTTTTTGGGCAAAAAGGGTAATATTCAAAAGTGCTCAAGTGGAGGCGTGGCTGAAGATCTCATGCAAATTTTGATATCTGAAAATCCTAAACCAGCATAAAAAATGTCACCAAAAAATATAAGTAAATTAACCAAAAACAAAAGAATGAGAAAATAAAACAAGACATTAATAAAAGGGGATATTTGCTTCTATAGGAAAAAAAAAAGAAATGAAGATAGAGAATGAAGTCACAACAGATAGAAATGGTTAAAGCGACCATGATGAAGTGCTTCGACTCAGCTATTGTCATTGAAATTTGGAACGATGGAAAATGGTTGCCTCTTCCATTAAGAAATACCGTAGGAAGAAGACCATACCGAGAAAGATGGATCGGAATCCATCGATCAAAGGAAAAAAATTTAGACCATTTCTCAATTTGTGCATGTCATCCTTGAGCAGGAGCCATGCTAATCTTCTCTCTATCATTCCAATTTTATCGGATGTTCACGAAGGGTCGTGCCTTTATGTTCGCTTCGCTATTATATATATACACTTGTATGCTATTTCTGGTGCTTGACGTAGGCCTAACATAGAACATGACATGCTTTTTTTTATTTAAATTAAATTAAATAAACTTGTTATTTATGAAAATACATAAAACAAATACTATATACAAAACAAAAATACGTAATGTGACATATTTTAATAGTGTATATAAAAGATCATTAAAAGCACATTTTGAGTACTAAATTATTTAGATGTTTTATTATATTAAAATTAGATTTTTGTAGTTAATGATAGTGCTCACGTAATATATTTTTAAAAGTATTTTACTATTTTTCAATTTATTTCTTTAATTTATTAAATATAATTTATTACAATAAATTCTAATTTATTTGATTAAATATTTAAATATCACACAATTTATTATAATTTATATTAATCAACTAATTGTATATTATATCACTTATTTTTATTCATTAATTTATAAAGTGCATAATAAATTAAATCATTTATTATTTATTTTAATTAAATGTAATAAATATAAATTAATTTAGTAAAAAAATCATTGTTTCCTGTATAAAACAATGAAATAATGAATTTGGTCTAATTTTATCTATCTTTATTATTGTATAATTATATTATTCGAATTTATATTAAACTAGAATGTCGCTATCATTTTAATTTTAATGATAATTTAATTTATTCAAATATTTAATTAAAATAATTTTTTAATCTTATTTTTAATTATTTCTGTTAACCTTAATTGAAATTATTTTATTTGTTCTATAATTTAGGTTAATCAAATTGTCAACACATATTTGTCATAATTTACGTTAATCGAATTGTATATTTCTCTCATCACTATAAAAAAACGCTTGTTACTTTGAAATTTATATCGTTATTCTATAATTGACAGTATAAACAGTGTCGAAAATTTTTTACAAGCAAAATTTTTCAGTCTGACATTAATTATCGAAGAATTTTTTGTCGGTATTTTCAATAGATTATCGAGTCTAAAATTATGATAATCCGATGATTACATTGGGGTCATTTCACTTTAAACACGTTTGTGTTATTTAAATTAGTTATTTAATTTGATATATGTTATATTTAGGGATAAGTATTGTTTTAGTTCCTAACGTTGATGGTCAGAGTCGAAACCAAACGTAATTTTGGATTTAAAATTATCCTTAACGTGTTTTTCGTATTAAAATCGTCCTTTTGATTTTTTCTGGACAAAAATGCCCTCCACCACCACCACCACGAGCACCTTTATCTCCACCACCAAGAAAAATAACATCAATAAAATCAACACAAATTCAACAAATCCTGAAATCAGAAATTCAGCAAATCAATCCAAATTCAACAACTAAATCAAAAAACAACAAATCAAAATCAAAAGCAGTCACAAAAGTAGAAGCAGAGGTAGTCATAGAATCAGAAACAGAAACTCAAGCAGAAGCAGATGCAGAAGAAGAAGATACAGATGCAGAAGCCGAAGCAGAAGAAGAAGCAGATGCAGAACCACCGGCGCTTTGCCACCCATCACCAGCGGCGGTGACGGAGCGTGCGAGGACCAGCGATGCGCTCCACCCTCGGATCCCTCTCTCTCCTCGGCCACCCATCACTTGCGGACCGACGATAGAACGTGCGCGGACCAGCTCAGCCTCGGATCCCTCTTTCTCTCCTTCGAGCGCCGCCCTCCTCTCGTTGGGCTCCTCTTCCCGGCGACGCACTCCACGGCGATAGAAGCATGCATGAACGGTCCTCCCCGCCACCAGCGCTCCCTCTCTCTTTCCCCTCTTCTCTTCTCCCCTGTCGCAGCCCATCTCCTTTCTTCTTTCTTCCGGCAACGGCGACGGCAGCTCCAAACTTCACCGGCGACGTCCCCTCTCCCTCCCCTTCCCCCTCTTCCTTTCCCCTTTCCCCTCTCCTTCCCCTCCTCCCTTCGTGTTTCCTTTCCCCACCCGCCCCCCAAAAAAACGTGTTTCCTTCCCTTCCTCCCGAAATGCGTTCTTTTCTTTTTTTAAAAAAAAATTATAATTTTTTTATTAAAGTAAGAGTATTTTAAGAATAAAATTAAATATTTTATTAAAAAGGACGATTTTAATACAAGAAAACATGTTAAGGATGATTTTAAATTCAAAATTACGTTGGGAGCGATTTTGATTCTGACCCTCAATATTAGGGACCAAAACAATACTTATCCCTTATATTTATGGTTAACATTTTAAGAATGACTAATGATATCAATTGATGAAATTACGTCTTATATTAAAATAGTTTTTGTTTGGTTGCTAATTTTATGTATTAGGTTGATTTATTTTTTTTTCCTAAATCATATATATATATAATAATGTGGATCAAATGAATTAATGTAGAATAAATTTGTTATTATTATAATTGACTGCAATAATTACACTAATTTTGTAGTTTTTTGTATGAAGAAGGGCTTTAAAAGCCCAAAACAAAAGCACTACTACAGGATTGAAATTTTGAGTGCTTCTTCTCTTTCTCATTGCTTTTTCATTGTTGGAATTCTTCTCGGCTAACTTTTCCTTTCAGCTCATTCTTCCTTTTTTTTCACTCTTTTTTTCCCTATTTTCATTAATTTTATTTTTCTCACTCTTCTTTTAGTAGATTTTCTTTTTCTTGCTCCACATGTTGATTAAGCTTTTTTCCATTGATTTTTTTTTTGCACTTCTTGCTCTTTTTTCACATACCTTAATTTTTTTTATTTTTTTATTTTATATGTTTTGATTGGCAAAGATTTATGATAAAGAACGTATATTTTATTTTCAATTAAATTTTTTTTGTCTTTGTGAATCATCAATATATATTTCTTTTTTTTGGTTGGTTATAGAGGATCTGTAATTTTAGATGTATTTAGATGTAACCTAATTCTAAAATTCTTTACTTGAAAATATACTCCTTTTTAGTTCTTAAATAGTATAAGAAGTATGATACTATTGTCTTTTTGTGTGTCTTATTCGATTATTTTTTTTAGAATTTACATTTGTTTTTAATCTTTGTTTACCAGGGAAAACGGCTAGGCAAATTCTTTGGAGATTATTGCACCACCAACAGAATATTAAAATCATATCAGACTGATCAAATTTTGGTCGGATTTAGAGAACCCAAATATATTAGCTCCATCGAAATGGTATTAATGGATGAGCAGGTAAATATAATTTTATGTACAAAAATTTCATGATGCAAAATTCATAAATCATAATTTTCTATAATAATTACTATGTGTGTTCTCTATTATTTTTAATGATGTTTTTGAGTCTCAATAATATAAATTTTTTTAGTGTGTATTTGTCTTTTTTTTATTTGCTACGTGATAATTGAATAACTGTTTTTTGAGTTGTTATGACTTTTTTTATTGTCTTAATTATTGACTATTAATTGATCTTAATTTTTTAGATTTTTATATTCTTAGTTGGTGAAATTAATTTTTTTAGATTTTTTTATTTAATAATTTGGATATATTCTATTATTTTATTTATTTTTTTTATTTTTGAGAAAAAGACAAGCAGGTTCTTGATCTTTTGATTTGCGGACTTTCAAGTCCTTAACCTTTTTAAAATCTAGACATATTGATCCCTCATGTTTATTTGGGTTTGTTAGACCCAACAGAAAAATTAAACGTGATTTCCGTTGTACTGACCTGATTGATATGAATACACACGTGAGAGAATTTTTAAAATGAAACAAATTAGACACAGGAATCAACCTATCCAAATTTTAAAGAGGTCAAGAGACTTAAATATAATTATAAATTCTCACAAACTTAAAATATTCACAAACCAAAAAATTAGGAATTGATTTGTCTTTTTCTCTTTACTTTTTTTAGGTGTATTTTTATCTAAATGTCAAATGAAATTTCCAAATTCCTATAATGAAATGTTTCTTTATTTCTATTAGAGTAATGAAAGTCGCAAAAGTTTGAATTACTTTATTGGTTTGTGATCCAAATTTTTTTATTAAACTATTATGAAAGAGTACATGGTTCATTTTAAATTGGATCTATATGTAATTAACCGTTTCTTCTTCATAAGTTATTTAATTTGCCGTCTCTATACAAATTTACCTACAAGAATCTTCAATACACTTTTGTCATCTTATACACAATATAAATAAATTGATTATAAAATTAACTACCAATATAAAATATATGTTAGAATATAAATATACATTAAAAATAAATTAAACTACACATATATTTATATATAAATATATTAATAATTAATTTTAATTTTAGTATACGAATAGCATTTTTGTAAATTAATAACTAAATATCAGAACCTTTTAACCAATATTTTGTCACAATATTTTTTCTTTGCTTATTGTTAATATTAATTTGGATATTTGCTTTTTTTTGTTAAATAAAAAAATTAGCTCTTCACATTCTTAGCCCGAATTTGCTCTCATTGGTATAAAATGAATTGGATATATTGTATTTGAGCATTTAATGGTTTAGTTCTAATGTTCTGAGATTTCAAACCATTTGCTGCTTTTGCGTTATTTTTTATTGCCTTTGGGTCTTAAGTTTGTTTTTTCTTTATTTTTGTTGAAAGAAATGATATATTAATCTCTCTTGTATTTTATTGAAATTTTCTTTAATTATTTAATTGGTCTTTGTTAGAAATAAGATGATAAATTGGAGAAAAGATTTGTGTGTATTCAAGTTGTCTATTTATGTTGTCTAGAATGATACAATATAAAGGGGTATTTATAAGTATTAAAAGAATCGTAAAAATAAAGACGTAATCTCATATAATAAATATTCAGATATACTAAATAATACTAATTGATCCTAATTATATTCTAACATCCCCCTCAAACTAAGTTTGAAACTTATTTAAAACAACAAAATAAAGAGGAAAAAAACTGCATAAACTGATAAAACGGGTGCAAACGGAACTGCCGGAAGGAAGCGCAGATGGAATTGCCGCTTGTTTGAAGGAAGCGTCGCTAGTCTGAATGAAGCGCAGACGAAACTGTCGCTTGTCTGAAGGAAGCTGAAGGAAGTGCAAACGGAACTGGCGAAAGCGCAGATGGAACTGCCACAAGGAAACACAGACGAAACGCAGACGAAATTGCCACGAGAGAGAACACAAACGGAACTACCACGAGAAAACGCAGATAGAACTGCCATGAGAGAAATAGAACTACCGAAAGAGAGCGAAAAATATATGATTTCTTCATGAGAATAAGTAAGCAGCGTATGACAATGGTGCTTGATCATTCGACTCGAAAAAAATACAAGACAAAGAAAATAGGCTAGTCGGTGAGGTGAAAAAGTATCAATGGAGTGACAAAAGGTAGGGAAAAATAGCATAGAAAAAAAGTGCAAAAACTACGACGATTTCATCGCAAGGAAAACAACATATCCTCTTCAAGGATGATACCATGGCTCTGATACCATGTTAGAAACAAGAGATTAAACTGAAGAAATGATTTGTGTGTATTCAAGTTGTCTATTCATGTTGTATAGAATGTTACAATATAAAGGAATATTTATAGGTACTAAGAGAATCGTAATAATAAAGACATAATCTCATATAATAAATATTCAAATATACTAAATAATACTAATTAATACTAATTGATCCTAACTATATTCTAACCGTCTTTATTGTTATTATGTATAGACAATAAATAATAAAATGTTTTGCTTTGTACAAAAATAGAAAATCATTATCCATGCTTCTGTAGGTAGAGATCTCAGATTTGATATATGTATTCGGATCATTGTTATCAAAAAGAGTTGTGTATATTTTTGCATATATTGGAGTTAGCAACAACTATAAATTATATTGCAAAACAACACATCTTTTTAAATTATCTTTTTAAACATGGACTACTATGAGACTCTTTTTATGTGATGTAATACCATTACATGGTATTAAGTTGGTTTTTTTAAGAATAAATTATAAATTACTCTCTTTAACGCTTTTTTGGTTGATAAGTATGTGGTTCATAGTATAGTATATAAATTGATTTTTATTTTATTCTTATAAAAAAATAACACTAAGATGGGCAATTTTTGCACAATCCTCTTTTTAATATTTTTTTTAGACGACGTTGAAATTATGACCGGTATAGAGGGCGAGAAGCAATATGTAAATGATGACAAAACTGATAACATATTGGTCATTCAAATTGAGAATGCCAAGTAAGAGAATTCAATAACTAATATGTTTATACAAGCTATTTTATTTTTTTAATCTTTATAAAATATGTTCTCTCTACCGTTTAAAGCTTATTGTTGGTTTTAGAAAAATGAAGGACCGGATCAAGAGTTTTGCGACAACAGATAACCAACGGCTCTCTATGGTTGTCTTTTAATTTGCAAAAATAAAGACTTTTTGAAATATCTGAAAATTTAATCACTTTCAAATGGTTATATCTTTTATTGTAGTTGTGTTTATTATTTATTAAAACGTGATTCAATTTAAATTTTTTAATTTTTAAATTTTATAGTGTGATACTATATGTAATAATAATAAAATAGTTAGTACTATGATTTAAAATTAATAACAATTTGATTATTTTTATGTAAGTATGATCATTGGTTAACTTTATTTGGTCAAATTATTCATTTATGTAAAGTTGCTTAAATTCAAATATATGTCAAGTAAAAGTCAGTGTTTTTACACAATTATTTGATTTAATTTTTTTATCAAAAATTCCTATTTAATTTTTTTTAAAAGATAATCAATTGTCTAGAACTTAATAATATTCAATATCTGTATGTATATGTGAGTGTCTTTTAGAAAATAACTATTTAGTATTTAGTCCAATTTTTATTGTTTAACTTTCACACTATTTTTATTTTTTATGTAGGTTGGATTTTATATTGTTATGGCCACTATTTTTGTTGTTCATCCTGTTCCATATTAGTAGTATAAGTCCTATGTTTGTAATTGAAGCTAATGTGGATATATACTGACGATAAAAAGGACATGAATGATGTAGTTGATAGGTACAATTCTATTTAAACTTATTTCTGCAATATTTTCAAAAATGATAATGTAATTATCTAATTAAATGTATCTTTTTAATTTATTTAGCAGTATCTAAATTAAAATCAATAATTAGTAGACAATAAAGGAACAATTTATTAAGCTGTAAAATTAACTATTTTTCCAACATATCACTGCAAAAATTTAGACATTTGTAGCATAATTATTTAAAAAAATTCTAAGATTAGTGGCAGGAGAACAATAATTCTAAAACACTAAGAGTTAATATGATCAATTTTTTCTTTTGGTCTTAGCTAAATATACATTTTAAATAAGATAAATTATTGTAAGGGATATATGATAGTGGTGAACACTTCAATAAATATGCTTTATTCTCTTGTGACACTAGAAAATTTTACGTGTGTAAAGTATGATTTTTTCTCTTTTCTCTTGCTTTTGGGAATTAAAAAAAGGGGACAGTATCATTTTAAAATTGTTTATCTTTTTAAAATTGGTTAAGAAAATGTCTAATAGTACATTTTGTTTTCAATTTAACATTTTTATCTTTTTAAAATTATTATGAAGGCTAAAGAAAATTAGGGATAAATATTGTTTTGGTCTCTAACGTTGAAGGTCAGAATCGAAATCGTCCCTGGTATAATTTTGGATTTAAAATAATCCTTAATATTGCATTTCATTTTAAAATTGTCCTTTCTAATAAATTTTTTTTTCTAAATCACAAAAATACCCTTTTTTCACCATTTCATTCTTCTTCTTCTTCTTCCAGAAGAACAAATTCTTCTTCTATTAACAAATTCTTGTTGCCATTAACACACTCAAGATTCAGCCATTCAACCTTCCTCCTCTTGGTATCTCACTTTATTCATTCATTTTGTTTCACTCAGATTCATTCTTGGTATCTCACTTTTACTTTGCAATCTGCATGTTCTAAATTAAAGGACCCCATAATTCAGAAATAAAAAACAACAACAAAACCAAAAACAACAAAAAGCAATAGCAATTCAGAAATCAAAACAACAACAAAACCAACAATAAAAATTAAGAAATTAGGAATTATGATGAACAAATTCATTATTCAAATCCAAATTCAACAAATCAAAATTAGATTCAACAAATCAACACACAATAATGATAAAATCAGAAAATAACAAATTAAAATTAGAAGATGCAGACCCAGAAGCAAAAGATGCAGAAGCAGAAGCACTCAAGCAGAAGCAAAAAGTAGAAGACGAAGCAGAAGTTACAGAAGCAGAAGCACTCAAGCAGACCCAGAAGAAGCAGAAGACGAAGCAGAAACAGAGATCGTAGCAAGAAGCAGAAGCGGCGAGACGGCGAGGAGCAGCGACGAGGCGGCGAGAAGCACTGGCGAGAACGCGGCGATGAGGAGCAGCGGTGCAGAAGCCGAGGCTCTCTCCCTGGCTCGCGACAGGACGGCAGCTCCAAATTTCGCTAGCGCCCTCCCCCTCCCCCCTTCTCCTTCCCCTTCTCCCTTTCCCCTTTTCCTTTCTTCCTCCCCCACCCTCCCTCCTGCGTCCTTTCACCTTTCCCCCTCATGTCTCTCCTCCCCCCTCGTGTCTTTTCTTTTTTTATTTTATATATTTTTTATTTAAAAAACTATTTATAAAAAAGGGTAATTTTGTCATTTACAAAAGAAATTTATTAGAAAGGAAGATTTTAAAATGAAATGTAACATTAAGGATAATTTTAAATCTAAAATTACATCAGGGACGATTTTGATTCTGACCCTCAACGTTAGGGACCAAAATAATATTTATCCCAAAAAATTATTATCAAGAAATACAGCACAACATGCAAATACAAATTGCACATAAAGAATGCTACAATAAAAATTAGGTAGCTTATATACCAAATGAGAAAGATTTTTTTTATTAAATATTTTAATTATTTTATTTACTAAAATAGATATTTTGAACACTATTTACGTTTTTAGATTTTGTTACATATCTCATTTATAGCATAAACGAAACTATTATACACATATTTCGTTTATAAACGAAATAAAGCCAATTAGAATCATGTCTTATCTTGTTTATAGTGTAAATAAATACAGTGTAAACGAGATAAATTTATAATGGCTTGATTTTTAAAAAAATAATATACTAGTTTTAAATGGACAATTTCAAATCACTCGTTTTAGATTTAAAAAAATTAAAATTGATATCATTGTATAAAATTAAATTATATTAGAGAGACAATTTGCAAAAATTTTCAATTTAAAAAAAATTGGATTAACTTTAAAATAAAAATTAAATTGATATTATTTTAATCGTAAACTTTTTGTAATAATACATATATTTTATTTATAGTGTAAACAAGATAATTATAAATTTATCTCGTTTATATTATAAACGAGATATGTGTATTTTTTTTAAAATTTCATACATCTTAGTATAAATAAGATACGTGTATAATTATTTCGTTTACACTGTAAATGAAATATGTAATGAAATCTAAAAATATAAATAGTGTCCAAAATACCTATTTTACTAAATAAAAGAATTAAAATATTTATTTAAAAACATTCCAAAAAAAGGGTTGTATATTTAGTTTCAATTTTCAATTTAATAAAGGAAACACTCGAAAAAAAGTATTGCTTAATTGAGATGATCAATATGAACTGTTGTGAGAAATTAATCTCTTTCGTTGTCGTTATAAAATTGTTTTTCTGTTGTCTACTTATTATTGAAATTAATTTGGATAGTTACTTTCTTTTTGTTAAGGGTTAAATACGATTTTGATTTCTATGGTTTAGGCTAAAAAATTTTTTATACCAACTTTTTTTTGTATATAAAATCATTCATAAAGTTTTACGTAATTTTAAAATCGTCTTTTTAGACAGATTAATTTTTTAAATGATAAAAAGATCACCCTCTCTCTGTTCTCACTACCACCATCACTCCACCTACTACCACTTCATCGGCATCTGTTCATGAATCCAACAAGAAAATCCAACCTTCAATAACAACCTCAAATAAATCAAAACCAAAATAATAATTCATCACCAAAACCATCATCATTAACAAGAAACAAGAAATTCATCATCATCACCATTAACAAAACTCAGAATCATTAACAAAATTCATAACTAAAATTCTTCTTCTTCCATTAACAGAACTCATGTCCAAATTACAAGAATAAGAAATTCTCAAATTCATCTTCAATTACAAGAACCCCAAATTAGAAATTCCCAAATTAATCTTCTTTTTCAATTTTTGTTTGTACCTGACATTTCTAAATGGTCACACTTTTTTTGTGGCTGATTTTGAAGATACTATCTGATTGCTAGAAGAAGAGACACTAACTTTTTCTCTTTACAAATCTCACGGCATTTATCCCTCTCTATAAAATTTTCGAAGATTTTATTAGAACCTTATACTCCATCGAAAACGGCAGCGAGGGGGACGTTGTTGGTAAAGGTAGAGGAACCGCTGAACTGCTGGAAGATACGAAGAACACGACCACCACCACCACCTCTCTAATGACGACGAGGAACACGAGGACGAGGACCAGGCACGTCGCGTCGCGACGAGGTGAGGGCAAGTCGCGACGAGGCGAGGGCGTGAATCGCAACACTGCGAGGGTAAGGGCCAAGCACCAACGAAGACGAGGTGCGGCGAGGCGAGGTGAGGGCGACGGCGAGGGCAACGACGAGGCTTCCTTCTCTCCTTCTCTTTCTCTCTCTCTCTGAGTTTTTGCTTCTCTCTCTGAGTTTCTACTTCTCTCTCCTCTGAAGGTGTGATGGAGATGATGATACTGAGGGTATAATTGTTCAAAAAATGATTTTAAAACTACGTTGAACCTTAAAGATGATTTTGTAGGCAAAAAAAGGTTAGAGATGAAAAAATTTTTTGGCCCAAACCATAGGAACCAAAATCGTGTTTAACCCTTTTATTAAATTGTAAATTAGTTATCCACATTTTTTGACCCAATTTGCTCTCTTTGGTATTAAGTGAATTTGACATATTGTGTTTGAGCATTTAAATTAAATTAGATAATATTTTTATGATTTTATTTAAACTAAGAAGTCACAAGTCAAGTGTTAATTGAATTTTTTACATAAAAAATAAGTATAAGTTGAATTTGGTAATTTTTTATGGTACTGCTACAATAACTTTTGTAGCATTTGATAAGGAGGCCACAATTCTACTCGGACAGACCTATGCTGAGATGATAAAAGAGTCGAATGTAAATAATTTTTACTATTATAACCATTTTGAAAGCCAAACTTATAATTTGGGATCAAGCTCCAATGGTTAGTAGGCAATACAATGAAGTACTTGATAAATGCTTGAGTGATATCATGAGATTTTTTTGCAATGTATAAGAAAGATTTGCCTTTTGAAAAAAAAATTAGTTATACTAGGTGAGATTTTTGGCAATTTTTTTCTATCATTCCACGAGAGTCGAGACAAGATATTGTTCATTCTACCCTAATTTCGGCTTACCTTTGAAAGTTTTGCCAGATATTCAAACAAACAAAAAAACATGAGACTTTTTATAGGTGCAATTACTTTAGATCAAGTTGAGACAAGCAATTTGGTGAGTAGTTATTGAAAGTTGGTGATGGTCTAATAGGTGACAATATAGATGGTAAATCTGAGATATTTATTCCAGAAGATATTGTTATTCCTTTTTAAAACCAGGTATTTGATGAGTTCGTTCATTTGTTTTTTTTTTCTAAATATTTTGGAAATCATATCTTCAAAAAAAATTTTCAAAGCAAAAATTATACTGTCTCCGACGCTGGACATTGTTGAAGAGGTCAACAACCATCTAATGGCTATCAACCTTGGAGGAAAAAAAATTATATCTTAGTTCAGATTCAATTTGTATGGATGAAGAGAATATAAAAAGTCAACTAGATCTCTATGGTCTTGAATTATTGAATAGCATAAATTGTTTTGGTTTGCCTCCTCATAAATTAATACTCGAGGTTGGTATTCTGGTGATTTTACTGAGGAATATTGACCAATCCAGTGGTCTTTGTAATGGTATAAGAATAAAAGTTAGGAAGCTTGCAAATCATGTCATAGAATGTAAATTTTTAATGGGTACAATGTTGGTCATATTACTTTGATTCCAAGAATGAATATAGTACCAACAAATAAAATTGTCCCAGTTAAGTTTCAACGAAGACAATTCTCTTTAATAGTATCTTTTGCCATGACAATTAACAAGTCTTAAGGACAAACTTTATCTCATGTTGTATTATATCTGTGTAGACCAATTTTCACACATGGTCAACTATATGTGACACTTTCAAGAGTTAAGAGTAAGAGCGGTTTAAAAATTTTATTCATGAATCACGCTGGAACGTTTGCGAATTCAACCATCAATATTGTTTATAGATAAATCTTTGAAAAAATAGGATCCTAATGTAAATATTTTAATTTTATTTTAAATTGTGTATTGAAATTAATGAATAATTATTTCAATTCGAAGGAGTGTAAATTACTTACTATTCTCAAGTTAAACTTTGATTTTGGTAGAGATTTTGTAAAATTTTTAGGATAGTAATTGTTTTGTGTGTTTTTCTTAAAATATTCAAAAATATAAATACTTTTTATATTTTTATGAATTTTTCCTTGTAGGACACAGATATATACACTAATAAACACAGAAATCAGGTACTAAGTACTGATGATACGTTCATAGTGAGTTAGGGTACCCAGTACCTGAGATATGTTTATATGCTTATAAAAATAGGTAGTAGTCGAGATATGTTGTGTCATTTGATTTTTTTTTTTTTTGAAAAATTTTGAAGTTGTATATGACTCAACGCTAGAATTACGTGTGTTCTGAAAACATTAACAAGCTAAATGCGACGTGGTATGTGGCCAGAGCTCTGGAGGTCAGTTAGTATGTCTATCTTTTATTTTAAATAGTTAATTTATTGAAATGTTAGAATATTTTTATTTATTTAATTTTGAAGTTTATCTATTATTATTTCTTGATTTAATTAGTTAGGAATTCTATATTTCTATATGTTAAGATATTTGAATTTCAGTAGTTAAAGTATGCGTAAGAAATGTTACTTTAAATTTAAGGTAAAGTATATTTTTTGTCCTTAATATTTGTTAAAAATTTTAAAAATATCCCTAAATTTTAATTTGTTTCAATTTTGTCAATCAAGTTTTCAATTTGCATCAATTTTATCTTTATTATTAATTTTTCGATAATTAATATTTTCTTTCCAATTATACCCCTCATATCTCCATCAATCCATCATCATTATCATCTCTCTTTCCCACACACACACTCTTTCTCTTTCCATCCTCGCCATCATCATCGAGCAACACTATTAGCAGCGGTGGCGGCAACTGCAGGGAGCCGAAGAGGGTGAGAAGAAGGCGGCGGCAGCTAAAGGGAGTTGTGTATTTGTGGCACCACTCACTCTCCACCACCATCATCATTTCCATCTTTACCATCATCATCATCTCTCTCCCCCACTCTTTCTCTCTCCGTTCTCACCATCATCTCCACCACCGTCATAATCGAGCAACCACTATCGACGATGGCGACGGCAGCTGTAAGGAGCCGAAGAGGGCAAGAAAGGAGGAGAAGAAGGCGGCGGCAGCTAATGAGAAAGAGGCAGCCTTTGCGGATCAGGAGAATGAGCTTGGTGTCACTGTTGGGTATTTGTGACACCAGGCAATAGCAGAGGCTTCTCAGGAGTTAGGGGTAAGCATTTTTTTTTAGTTTTCTGGAAACTCAATGTAAGATTTGAATTTGAAATATGTCTATTACAGATATAGGTAATTGTTATTGTTGTTGTTATTGTTACTATTATGTTTTGTTTGTGAGGAGATATTTCAAAGTTTTGAAATTGGAGTGGATGGAATCTTGGGTTGATTTTGATGTAGTTTGAGAAGTGTTTGTGTTTATTGGCTAGGTCTTTGGATTATCTTAAAAAATTTTGGAGTTGATTGTGATATAAATCTTGTTCTTGGATACGAATATTTGGTAGTGCTTCAAAGGAGGAGAGAGATAACTTTGGTGGTGCTAGGACTGTGCAAAGAAGAAGAAAAAGGTTGGTCATCGTCGAGAATGGAGCTCGATGGAGATGGTGGTGATGGAGAGTCGGAAGAGAAAGGAAAAAGAAGGAGAAAATGGGGGTATGGCCAGCGATAATAAAGAAGGAGGTTGATAGTGGTTGTTCGATGATGATGCTGGTGGAGATGATGGTGACGATGGAAAGAGAGAGAGAGAGAGAGAGAGAGAGAGAGAGAGAGAGATGATGATGATGATGATGATGATGATGATGATGATGGGGATATGAGGGGTATAATTGAAAAGAAAAATATTAATTATAAAAAAATTAACAATAAGGATAAAATTGATGCAAATAAAAAGCTTGATGGAGAAAATTGATACAAATCAAAACTTAGGGATATTTTTGAAACTTTTAACAAACATTAAGGACAAAAGATATACTTTATCCTTAAATTTAAATAGTTTAAATTGTTCAAATTGTTGAAAACGTATTATTAAACATTAGACTCAGTGGCGGAGCTTAACATAAAATTTTGGGAGGGGGGGATTTAAACATAAAAATTTAATAATAATATTTATATTAAAATAAAATTTATCAATATAATTATTCTTTAAGTTTGTTACTAATAAGATAATAAATAAATAATTCTACAGATAAAAAATATAAAATAGTTTATAATGGTACTCTTCGAGTCTTTAGTGACTTGAAATCTTCAATAATTGAATCAGAACTAAATTTTTCAGCAATTTCTTTCTCAATGTAAATAACCAAACTATCCGCGAGAAAGTCGTCCTCCATCTTATTTCTTAACCTTGTCTTTATTATTTCATTGCTGAAAATGATCGCTCTGTAGTAGCTATAGAAACTGGAAGAGTTAATATCAGACGAATCAATCTATCAATCAAATAATACACTTTTGACTTTTTTGTTTCTGCTAAACATCTACACAGTTCATGAATAGTTGACAAATTCTTCATTTATGGATGCTGACAAGCATCAAGAATAAAATGTTGAAGCTGAAAAGGCAAATTAATCTTCTCTTGTTCAGTAAAGTCTTCGGGATAGTAGCTGTCAACAAGAGTAGAAATCTTAGCAATATCAAAATTTTTGTAAGCATCCTTAGGCATGAGAGTAGAGCTCAGACTTAGTAGATCCATTGCTTGATCATTAAATCTGCTATTTAACTCTTGTAATTGCTTATCAATTATGACTAAAAATATCTCCACCCTAAAATAATGCTCAACTGTAATATGATCTTTTTAGTGACGCGAGCGTCTTTGTCTTGCAACATAAGAAGCAGTTAAATCAGGAATTAGAATATCATGTTGCTCACAAAATGATTTCACATTTTTTAATAATTCCTCCCATCTGTCATCTCTCATGCTTTGGATAAGTGTTTTTGTAGAATGAACTAGTTGCACAGCATTAACTATGTCTTGAGACTGCTTTTGTAAAGCTTGACAAAGAATATCAGTTATGCCCATAATATCTTTTATCAAATGCAAGATCAATACAAACTCAAATGAGGTTAAGGTATTGTAAGCACTATCTGCATCACCACGCTGAGAATAAGTTGATCCATCAACAATAAATTTTTGTAAAACAGTCAACGTTTCACCATACATATTTATCAAACTGCAAACAGAAGAGAAATGAGAACTCCATCGAGTATCACCTGCTCGTCTCAAAGTACCAATTTGATTTGCTCCTTTACCAGTTTCAAGCTCATCAATTTCTAATAAATGGACAATTTCATCTTTTTTGGCAGCATGTGACTCATCATGTCGCTTACTAGAAGAACAAATGATGTTGATGATGAAAGTCAATTTTGAAAAAAACTGATGCACATGAATAACTTCTCTTGATGCAGCAACTAATGCAAGTTGTAATCGATGAGCAAAACAGTGGATATAGTAAGCATAAGGGCAATCTTTTAAGAATAATGCTTGTAACCCATTCCATTCCCCTTTCATGTTGCTAGCGCCATCATATCCTTGACCACGAATATTAGAGACATCAAGACCATGTCGAGAAAGAATGCCGCACAATTCTTGTTTCAGAGTTAATGATATAGTATCTTTGACATGTACAAGATCAAGAAAACGCTCTTGAATAAAACCATGTATATCAACAAATCTCAAAACAAGTCCCATTTGTTCTCTTTTGGATTCATCACGAGCTTTATCTACTACAATGCAAAATTTGGAATTTCAAATTTTCTCACAAATATGCTTTCTCACCTTATTTGAGAGAATATGCAATATTTCTTTTTGAATTTGATGTGAAGTATATCTAGCATTATATAGAGCATTTTCTAACACAGTTTTTACAACTTCATCATTGTAAGATGCTATGAGTTTTATCATTTCAATAAAATTACCTCGATTTTTTTATTCTGGAGTCTCATCATGGCCTCTGAAAGCACAAGCTTGAAATGTAAGTCAACGAGTTACATCAATGGAGGATTTTAGACGCAATCGATTCTTTTGAATTTCCTCAGAAGTATGATCCTCAATTACATTTTGGATGTGACTTGCCTGATTCAGTAAATCTAGACATGCTCCAACTGCATTATTGTGTGGTGAGCAAGGATCTCCAATATGTTTAAGAAAAGCACAATACTTTCCATCATTAACCTTTTTCCAATTTCTAAACCCTTTACTAATAAAAATATCTGACCCATTACGTCCACTGGGTGTTTTGCTAACCAAATAACAAAATAAACAATATGTAGCATCTTCAGAAGGTGAATACTCTAACCATGAAGGAAAAATACCAAACCATGCATATTGAAATCGTCTTGGATGCTTCGTACCAGATAGAGGATAATTGTCAAGATGCTTTTGATATGGACCCCATTTAAGATAAGCTCGTCTAACCTCATCTCTCTGGTTTGGGTGATATTGCCAAATTTGAAGTCGTTTTCCAGGGTCTCGTTCCAATGAATTAAGGTCAAACTCATCAGATGCAACTCTTTGAACTTTTGCAAGTTGTATCTCACTTTCTTCATGATTCTTTAAAGTAAAAGAACTATCTACAGGTGTTGATATTGTAGAAGTTATATGTTCTCCTTCTTGAATATCAGCCTTTCTCTTAAAAAAATCTTCAATTCTTTGATTTTTCATGATTATTTTATATAAAATTTGAGTATATATCCTGTAAAATATGTAAAAAAGAAGTTAGAAGGACAAATATTAAATTTTATAATATTTATTAAATTTTTTTACCAATTTATACAAATACAATAATATCAATACTTATTGAATATTTTAATCTTTTTTCATATAAAAAATTAAATTAAATAAATAGTAAAATATAAAATAATATTAAATTAAATAAATAAAAAATACCTAATTTTTTATATTTGAATTCAAATGTAGAAGGAGTGTTACTTGTTGAATAGAGAGTTGCGAAATGCGAATAGAGAAGCTACTAGCAAAGTAGCGTGCTTTTATAATGAAGATTTTTATCTTTGATTTTGTTAGATAATCTTTTTTTATTCTTATCTTTTTTAGTTAGATAAATTTTTGATTTGATTTGATTGTTAGATAATTTTTTTATAATGATGATTTTTATCTTTTATTTTATTAGATGATCTTTTTTTGTTAGATAACTTTTTTGATTTGATGATTTTTATCTTTGATTTTGTTAGATGATCTTTTTTTATTCTTATCTTTTTTTGTTAGATAACTTTTTGATTTGATTTGATTGTTAGATGATCTTTTTTTATAATGATAATTTTTATCTTTTATTTTATTAGATGATCTTCTTTTATTCTTATCTTTTTTTGTTAGATAATTTTTTTTATTTGATTTGATTTTATCTTTTAATTTTGATTATGTTTTGAATGTTCAAAACTAAAAATTAATGTGTAATAAAAACAAGAGATGAAGATTGAATTTGGGTACTTTAAGTCATAGTAAAATATTTGAGCCAACTAAACTATTTTCTACTTTTTGAAGAAGTACTATTAAATTTTTTTAAAAAAGTTTGGGGGGGGGGCCATGGCAAGTTAATAATATAATTTAGTTAAATTAAATTATTTATTTAAATTGTTTGCTCTGTTATATGAAGTATATTTTTTAATTAAATTTATTCCATTATCTATAATATGTAGTGACATTGTATTATTTAATTAGTCAATTGTATATGAAATTTTTTTTTAAAATTAAATTATTTATTCTGTTATATAGGAACATTGTGTATTTAATTAGTCAATAGTAAAATTCAATTAATTTATTCATATTAGTTTGCAACATCATATGCAATAATACTGAGAGGACTAATCAATGGTTCTAGTCATTGCAGTTGTTCTTGTCATGTCGTGTGACGTTGTCTACCCCACCGCCTAACGTGCTACTACCATACATTAGGGAGATTATGTAACAGCCCAAACCACCCGCTAGCACGATATTGTCCACTTTGGCACACAAGGCCTCACGGTTTTGCCTTTGACGATAGGGATGATAGCCGAAGCCCCCCACACTCACTCGTCAAAATGCGTCATGCTAGGGAGAGGTATCCACAGCCTTATAAGGCATGCTTCGTTCCCCTCCCCAACCGATATGGGACCTTACAATCCACCCCCCTAAGGGAGTCCAGCGCTCACGCTGGCACATCGATCCGGGCTCCGTCTCTAATACCATAATGTAACAGCCTAAACCACCCGCTAGCACGATATTGTCCGCTTTGACACACAAGGTCTCACGGTTTTGCCTTTGACGATAGGGATGATAGCCGAAGTCCCCCACACTCACTCGTCAAAACGCGTCATGCTAGGGAGAGGTATCCACACCCTTATAAGGCATGCTTCGTTCCCCTTCCCAACCGATATGGGACCATACAGATTAAGTTTAGACATGTAGTAGGGTTAAAGGATTTGATCTTTGACAATGTCTTACTCTTTGCATTTGTGGAGCAGTGGAGATTTGAGATTCATACTTTTCACCTTTTGTAGGGTGAGATCACCATCACTATCTAAGATGTAGCTTACCATCTTGGTTTGCGCACATATTGTGACCCGAATGGCGGCTGCACTAGGGACTTCCAGCAATACCATTGATAAGATACCTTTTGACCTCTGCTGATTTGAATCGAGTATTGAAGTTGAAAGTCATATGACGTATGCGGAATGCATGGTGAGCTGTTGGAGGATGCCAACCACTACTAGGAGCATTGAGGGCAACTTGTATGGCCTGAAAACTATCAGAAATAAGTAGACCCTGTTGCTGAGTCATGTGCTGCATCAAATTCGTCATAAAAATGCCCAGAACTCGGTAGACTCACGCCCAACCAGTGCAAAAATTATAGGAATGATATTGTTATTATCATCTTGTGCCACAGTAATCAATAGCACTCCCCTGTATTTGCCGTACATGCGTGTCCCGTCAACTGATACCACTGGCTTGCAGTACTTAAAGGCTTTGATGCACGGAGAAAAGGCCCAAAATACTTTATCAAACTGGCTAGAATCTCTGTCAATCATGTTGTCATTGTAATACAGGACTGCAATGCAATCATGCACCATGCTAGGTAGGCATTCTTGCAAAAGCTTGAAATAGGAAGGAAAGTCTGTTATACGACTCTTCCTAATCACGATAAATCTGAACAATCACCTTTTATTTTTCTATCCACACCTTTCAATATCATATTATCACTACTTGAAATGATAATTCTATTGCACTGCACTTTGCAATACCGGGATGAAAACAGATGGATCATTATGTATAATTGGCAAGATCATAGTGCAAATCAAGTTGCTATTCAATTGCACATGGTTTTGGGAAATAGTTGGCACCAAATAAGTACATATAATAAATAATGTAATCAACATTTTCTTCTTAATTTCATAAAATGAATGCAACTGATGACAATTACCAATTGTTCAAATTCTGCCAAAGTGCTACATGAAGGCTCCATGGACACCCAGTAGAGAATTGCTTGCATCTACAATGGTGTTTTAGCCTATCAGACTCCAAAACTCTGTATTCAACATTCCTTTGAATGCTATAGTTCTTGACTGCCATGAGAATAACATCTCTACTCCTAAACCTATGGCCGACCCAAAAGTCAATGCCGTCATCCGTGTTGTAATCTTCCCCTTAGCTACAGTTGAAAAGATCATCTAGTTGCATTGCTTCCAAGTTAAGAGTGTGATAGTAGCTTGGAACTTCTGACAACTGTAGAATGGCCAGTGGTGGAGGAAGAACTCGAACACCACCGCCCAATTGAGTCTCTAGCACAAACTCGTTAGAGGATAGACTCTGGTTAGATGATCCAGATGCGGTAATGTAAATATGTAATCCAAATCAAAAT
The DNA here is from genome assembly GCF_014773155.1 of Arachis stenosperma. Lineage (NCBI taxonomy): Eukaryota > Viridiplantae > Streptophyta > Magnoliopsida > Fabales > Fabaceae > Arachis > Arachis stenosperma. The sequence continues at coordinate 114,670,241 of NC_080382.1, forward strand.
CACTCAAGTCTTCCTTGACACGATCAACTGGTTCGACAAAGTGCATCAGTTTTGCCTCTACTGGGGGTGCATGAAGGTTCGAGGACAATGGCCCACAACCACCACCTACATCACGAATCGCAGTGTACCACTCTATCACGTGCCGCAACATTAGCCTCGCATGTATGTTGAACATGACTGTTACATGCTGATATGCTTCAATAAAAAATGTCCTATTTTGAAACCCTCCACTCAGGAGCGCTAATAAAAATCTGTACGCAACTCTCCCAACCTCGTTGGAACCTAGTGCACCCATACTAGTCAAAATGAGATTTTTTAGCATGTCCAAGTAATCAAGACAGCAAGTGCGCAACATCACAGGTGAATCGCACTCAAATGTCACTCTCCCCTCACCACTTCTAATTATCTCATTCGGACAAACTACCACAAAAAAAGAACTGATTACTAGCCATGTGTATGAAGAATAAAGAGAAGGAAAATACAAATTAGTGGAATTGGTATAATGTGATGAGTCAATAACCTTTTTATATATTGTATTTTGACAATATATCTAAAGTACTAAGTCACCTAGATATAAATAAACATATTCCAGATACTGAGTCACCTAATTGCATAAGCACGTATCTCAGGTACTCAGACACCTAGATACATGAATGTATCAGTTTCTAAACAAACGTGCAGTTTATATGTATCCTGAGTGTAATCGATTTATTCGTTTTAGACACTTTCTTATCTCAAGTACTAAGTTATCGGATTATGTTTTTAATGATTTTTGTGCCTCCGTAGATGTGTAATGGGTATTTAAAAAAGTAAATGCTCTATAAATAATAACATTAATTTATTTTTATAATATACGTCGGGAATAAAATAAAAGAATATATATAATTAGGTCTCTCAGTGTAGTTGTATAGGCCTTTTGATTATTTTTCTGCTCTGATTTGATTTGACTTGACATCTCCAATAGATTTCTTTTTCTCGTTATTTTGGAAGGGTGTTTGGTTTATGTAAATCTTTTAATTTTATGTACATTGGTGCACGAAATTGTAATCTCAACTATTTATCACAACTTCTCACAACTAACCAGTAAGTGTACTGGGTCGTCCAAGTAATAAACCTTACGCGAGTAAGGGTCGATCCCACAGAGATTGTTGGTATGAAGCAAGCTATGGTCACCTTGTAAATCTTCGTCAGGCAAACTCAAATGGTTATGGATGATGTATGAATAAAACATAAAGATAAAGATAGAGATACTTATGCAATTCATTGGTGGGAATTTCAGATAAGCGTATGGAGATGCTGTGTTCCTTCCGTCTCTCTGCTTTCCTACTGTCTTCATCCAATCCTTCTTACTCCTTTCCATGGCAAGCTGTATGTAGGGTTTCACCGTTGTCAGTGGCTACCTCCGATCCTCTCAGTGAAAATGTTCAACGCACCCTGTCACGGCACGGCTAATCATCTGTCGGTTCTCAATCAGGTTGGAATAGAATCCAGTGATTCTTTTGCGTCTGTCACTAACGCCCAGCCTTCAGGAGTTTGAAGCTCGTCACAGTCATTCAATCATTGAATCCTACTCAGAATACCACAGACAAGGTTTAGACCTTCCGGATTCTCTTGAATGCAGCCATCAATTCTAGCTTATACCACGAAGATTCTGGTTAAAGAATTCAAGAGATATCCACCCAATCTAAGGTAGAACGGAGGTGATTGACAGTCACACGTTCATAGGTGAGAATGATGATGAGTGTCACGGATCATCACATTCATCAAGTTGAAGAACAAGTGATATCTTAGAACAGGAACAAGCTGAATTGAATAGAAGAACAATAGTAATTGCATTAATACTCGAGGTACAGCAGAGCTCCACACCTTAATCTATGGTGTGTAGAAACTCCACCGTTGAAAATACATAAGAACAAGGTCTAGGCATGGCCGAGAGGCCAGCCTCCAAACGTGATCAAAAGATCTAAAATGATCCAAAGATTCAAAGATCTAAAGATCTAAAGATCTAAAGATGAAAATACAATAGTAAAAGGTCTTATTTATAGAGAACTAGTAGCCTAGGGTTTACAGAAATGAGTAAATGACATAAAAATCCACTTCCGGGCCCACTTGGTGTGTGCTTGGGCTGAGCATTGAAGCATTTTCGTGCAGAGACTTCTCTTGAAGTTAAACGCCAGCTTTTGTGCCAGTTTGGGCGTTTACCTCCCATTCTTGTGCCAGTTCCGGCGTTTAACGCTGGGCAGTTTTGAGCTGATTTGGAACGCCGGTTTGGGCCAACAAATCTTGGGCAAAGTATAAACTATTATACATTGCTGGAAAGCCCAGGATGTCTACTTTCCAACGCCGTTGAGAGCGCGCTAATTGGGCTTCTGTAGCTCCAGAAAATCTACTTCGAGTGAAGGGAGGTCAGAATCCAACAGCATCTGCAGTCCTTTTTAGTCTCTGAATCAGATTTTTCCTCAGGTCCCTCAATTTCAGCCAGAAAATACCTGAAATCACAGAAAAACACACAAACTCATAATAAAGTCCAGAAAAGTGAATTTTAACTAAAAACTAATAAAAATATACTAAAAACTAACTAAATCCTACTAGAAACATACTAAAAACAATGCCAAAAAGCGTATAAATTATCCGCTCATCATAACACCAAACTTAAATTGTTGCTTGTCCTCAAGCAACTGAAAATCAAATAAGATAAAAAGAAGAGAATATGCAATGAACTCCAAAAATATCTATGAAGATCAGTATTAATTAGATGAGCGGGCCTTTTAGCTTTTTGCCTCTGAACAGTTTTGGCATCTCACTATATCCTTTGAAATTCAGAATGATTGGCTTCTTTAGGAACTCAGAATCCAGATAGTGTCATTGATTCTCCTAGTTAAGTATGATGATTCTTTAACACAGCTACTTTATGAATCTTGGCCGTGGCCCAAAGCACTCTGTCTTCCAGTATTACCACCGGATACATACATGCCACAGACATATAATTGGGTGAACCTTTTCAGATTGTGACTCAGCTTTGCATGTCTTCCAGTAACATACATGCCCAAAGCACTCTGTCTTCCAGTATTACTCACCTTTTTTTTCTCTTTTTTTTGTATTCACTGCTTTTTCTTGCTTCAAGAATCATTTTTATGATTTTTCAGATCCTCAGTAACATGTCTCCTTTTTCATCATTCTTTCAAGAGCCAACATTCATGAACAACAAATTCAAAAGATTTATGCACTGTTTAAGCATACATTCAGAAACCAAAATATTGCCACCACATCAAAATAATTAATCTGTTATAAAATTTAAAATTCATGCAATTCTTCTCTTTTTCAATTAAGAATATTTTTCATTTAAGAAAGGTGATGGATTCATAGGACATTCATAACTTTAAGGCATAGACACTAAGACACTAATGATCATGAGACACAAACATAGATAAACATAAGCATGAAAATTCGAAAAACAAGAAAATAGAGAACAAGGAAATTAAAGAACGGGTCCACCTTAGTGATGGTGGCTTGTTCTTCCTCTTGAAGATCTTATGGAGTGCTTGAGCTCCTCAATGTCTCTTCCTTGTCTTTGTTGCTCCTCTCTCATGATTCTTTGGTCTTCTCTAATTTCATGGAGGAGGATGGAATGTTCTTGGTGCTCCACCCTTAGTTGTCCCATGTTGGAACTTAATTCTCCTAGGGAGGTGTTGATTTGCTCCCAATAGTTTTGTGGAGGAAAGTGCATCCCTTGAGGCATCTCAGGATTTTGATGATGAGAGGGGTCTCTTGTTTGCTCCATCCTCTTCTTAGTAATGGGCTTGTCCTCATCAATGGGGATGTCTCCCTCTATGTCAACTCCAACTGAATAACAGAGGTGACAAATGAGATGAGAAAAGGCTAACCTTGCCAAGGTAGAGGACTTGTCCGCCACCTTATAAAGTTCTTGGGATATAACCTCATGAACTTCTATTTCTTCTCCAATCATGATGTTATGAATCATGATAGCCCGGTCTATAGTAACTTCGGACCGGTTGCTAGTGGGAATGATTGAGCGTTGGATAAACTCCAACCATCCCCTAGCCACAGGCTTGAGGTCATGCCTTCTCAGTTGAACCGGCTTTCCTCTTGAATCTCTCTTCCATTGGGCGCCCTCTTCACAAATGACTGTGAGGACTTGGTCCAACCTTTGATCAAAGTTGACCCTTCTAGTGTATGGGTGTTCATCTCCTTGCATCATGGGCAAGTTGAATGCCAACGTTACATTTTCCGGACTAAAATCCAAGTATTTCCCCCGAACCATAGTAAGCCAATTCTTTGGGTCCGGGTTCATACTTTGATCATGGTTCTTGGTGATCCATGCATTGGCATAGAACTCTTGAACCATTAAGATTCTGACTTGTTGAATGGAGTTGGTAAGAACTTCCCAACATCTTCTTCGGATCTCATGTCGGATCTCCGAATATTCACTCTTTTTGAGTTTAAAAGGGACCTCGGGGATCACCTTCTTCAAGGCCACAACTTCATAGAAGTGGTCTTGATGCACCCTTGAGATGAATCTCTCCATCTTCCATGACTCGGAGGTGGAAGCTTTTGCCTTCCCTTTTCTCTTTCTAGAGGTTTCTCCGGCCTTGGATGCCATAAATGGTTATGGAAAAACAAAAAGCAATGCTTTTACCACACCAAACTTAAAAGGTTTGCTCGTCCTCAAGCAAAAGAGAAAAGAAGAGAGTAGAAGAAGAAGAAATGAAGGAGATGGAAATGGCTTTGTGGTTCGGCCAAAGGGGGAGAAGTAGTGTTTAGGTTGTGTGAAAATGAATGAGTGAAGATGGGTTTATATAGGGGTGGGGAAAGGGTTAGGGTTCGGTTATGGGAGGGTGGGTTTGGGAGGGAAAGTGGTTTAAATTTGAATGGTAAGGTAGGTGGGGTTTTATGAAGGATGGATGTGAGTGGTGAAGAGAAAGATGGGATTTGATAGGTGAAGGGTTTTTGGGGAAGAGGTGTTGAAGTGATTGGTGAATGGGTGAAGAAGAGAGAGAGTGGTGGGGTAGGTGGGGATCCTGTGGGGCCCACAGATCCTGAGGTGTCAAGGAAAAGTCATCCCTGCACCAAGTGGCGAGCAAAATTGCTCCCTGTGCCAATTCTGGCGTTAAACGCCGGGCTGGTGCCCATTTCTGGCGTTTAACGCCAACTTCTTGCCCTTTCCTGGCGTTTAACGCCAGTCTGGTGCCCCTTTCTGGCGTTAAACGCCCAGAATGGTGCCATACTGGGTGTTAAACGCCCATCTGCTAGCCTTACTGGCGTTTAAACGCTAGCAAGTTCTCCTCCAGGGTGTGCTGTTTTTCCTTCTATTTTTCTTTCTGTTTTTGCTTTTTCAATTGATTTTGTGACTTCTCATGATCATCAACCTACAGAAAACATAAAATAACAAAAGAGGATAGATAAATATAATAAGATTGGGTTGCCTCCCAACAAGCGCTTCTTTAAGGTCATTAGCTTGACAGTGGGCTCTCATGGAGCCTCACAGATACTCAGAGCAATGTTGGAACCTCCCAACACCAAACTTAGAGTTTGAATGTGGGGGTTCAACACCAAACTTAGAAGTTGGTTGTGGCCTCCCAACACCAAACTTAGAGTTTGACTGTGGGGGCTCTGTTTGACTCTGTTTTGAGAGAAGCTCTTCATGCTTTCTCTCCATGGTGACAGGGGGATATCCTTGAGCCTTGAACACAAAGGATTCTTCATTCACTTGAATGATCAATTCTCCTCTATCAACATCAATCACAACCTTTGCTGTGGCTAGGAAGGGTCTGCCAAGGATGATGGATTCATCCATGCACTTCCCAATCTTTAGGACTATGAAATCAGCAGGGATGTAATGGTCTTCAACTTTTACCAGAACATCCTCTACAAGTCCATAAGCTTGTTTTCTTGAATTGTCTGCCATCTCTAGTGAGATTTTTGCAGCTTGCACCTCAAAGATCCCTAACTTCTCCATTACAGAGAGAGGCATGAGGTTTACACTTGACCCTAGGTCACACAAGGCCTTGTTGAAGGTCATGGTGCCTATGGCACAAGGTATTGAGAACTTCCCAGGATCTTGTTTCTTTTGAGGTAGTTTCTGCCTAGACAAGTCATCTAATTCTTTGGTGAGCAAAGGGGGTTCATCCTCCCAAGTCTCATTATCAAATAACTTGTCATTTAGCTTCATGATTGCTCCAAGGTATTTAGCAACTTGCTCTTCAGTGACATCCTCATCCTCTTCAGAGGAAGAATACTCATCAGAGCTCATGAATGGCAGAAGTAAATTCAATGGAATCTCTATGGTCTCAGTGGGAGCCTCAGATTCCCATGGTTCCTCATTAGGGAACTCATTGGAGGCCAGTGGACGTCCATTGAGGTCTTCCTCAGTGGCGTTCACTGCCTCTCCCTCCTCTCCAAATTCGGCCATGTTGATGGCCTTGCACTCTCCTTTTGGATTTTCTTCTGTATTGCTTGGAAGAGTACTAGGAGGGAGTTCAGTAATTTTCTTGCTCAGCTGACCCACTTGTGCCTCCAAGTTTCTAATGGAGGACCTTGTTTCAGTCATGAAACTTTGAGTGGTTTTGATTAGATCAGAGACCATGGTTGCTAAGTCAGAGTTACTCTGCTTAGAATTCTCTGTCTGTTGCTGAGAAGATGATGGAAAAGGCTTGCTATTGCTAAACCTGTTTCTTCCACCATTATTATTGTTGAAACTTTGTTGAGGTCTCTGTTGATCCTTCCATGAAAGATTTGGATGATTTCTCCATGAAGGATTATAGGTATTTCCATAGGGTTCTCCCATGTAATTCACCTCTTCCATTGAAGGGTTCTCAGGATCATAAGCTTCTTCTTCAGATGAAGCTTCCTTAGTACTGCTTGGTGCATTTTGCATTCCAGACAGACTTTGAGAAATCATATTGACTTGCTGGGTCAATATTTTGTTCTGAGCCAATATGGCATTCAGAGTATCAATCTCAAGAACTCCTTTCTTCTGATTTGTCCCATTGTTCACAGGATTCCTTTCAGAAGTGTACATGAATTGGTTATTTGCAACCATTTCAATTAGTTCTTGAGCATCTGTAGGCGTCTTCTTCAGATGAAGAGATCCTCCAGCAGAGCTATCCAAAGACATCTTGGACAGTTCAGACAGACCATCATAGAAAATACATATGATGCTCCATTCAGAAAGCATATCAGAGGGACACTTTCTGATTAATTGTTTGTATCTTTCCCAAGCTTCATAGAGGGATTCTCCTTCCTTCTGTCTGAAGGTTTGGACTTCCATTCTAAGCTTACTCAATTTTTGAGGTGGAAAGAACTTTGCCAAGAAGGCATTGACTAGCTTTTCCCAAAAGTTCAGGCTTTCTTTAGGTTGTGAGTCCAACCATATTCTAGCTCTGTCTCTTACAGCAAAAGGGAATAGCATAAGTCTGTAGACCTTAGGGTCAACCCCATTAGTCTTGACATTGTCACAGATTTGCAAGAACTCAGCTAAAAACTAATGAGGATCTTCCAATGGAAGTCCATGGAACTTGCAATTCTGTTGCATCAGAGAAACTAATTGAGGCTTAAGCTCAAAGTTGTTTGCTCCAATGGCAGGGATAGAGATGCTTCTCCCATAGAAGTCGGGAGTAGGTTCAGTAAAGTCACCCAGCACCTTCCTTGCATTGTTGGCATTGTTGTTGTTTTCGGCTGCCATGGGTTCTTCTTCTTTGAAGATTTTTGTTAGGTCTTCTACAGAGAGTTGTGCCTTAGCTTCTCTTAGCTTTCGCTTCAAAGTCCTTTCAGGTTCAGGGTCAGCCTCAACAAGAATGCTTTTGTCTTTGCTCCTGCTCATATGAAAGAGAAGAAAACAAGAAAATATGGAATCCTCTACGTCACAGTATAGAGATTCCTTGAGGTGTCAGAGGAAAAGAAAAATAGAAAGCAGAAGTAGAAGAATTCGAACTTATCAATGAAAGATGGAGTTCAAATTGTGCATTGAGGAGTAGTGTTAGTCCATAAATAGAAGGATGTGAGAAGAGGGGAAGTAATTTTTGAAAATAAATTAAAAGGATTTTAAAAACATTTTGAAAAATACTAATTGATTTTCGAAAACCAAGAGTGGAAAAGAAATCAAGTGATTTTTGAAAAAGATTTTGAAATTAGAAAATAAAAAAGATATGATTGAAACTATTTTGAAAAAGATGTGATTAAAAAGATATGATTGGTTTTAAAAAGATGTGATTGAGAAGATATGATTTGAAAAATATTTTAAAAAGATTTGATTTTAAAAATTAATAACTTGGCTAACAAGAAAAGATATGATTCAAACATTAAACCTTTCTCAACAGAAAAGGCAACATACTTGAAATGTTGAATCAAATCATTAATTGATAGCAAGTATCTTTGAAGATGGAAAGAAATTGATTTTGAAAAAGATTTGATTGAAAAGATTTGATTTGAAAAAGATTTGATTTTGAAAAGATTTTGAAAACTAAAAAAAAAAAATTGATTTGAAAACAAAATCTTCCCTCTTGTGCCATCCTGGCGTTAAACGCCCAGAATGGTGCACATTCTGGCGTTTAACGCCCAAAGCACTACCCTTTTGGGCGTTAAACGCCCAGCCAGGCACCCTGGCTGGCGTTTAAACGCCAGTTTGCCTTCTTCACTGGGCGTTTTGAACGCCCAGCTTTTTTCTGTATAATTCCTCTGCTGTATATTCTGAATCTTCAATTCTCTGTATTATTGACTTGAAAAGACACAAATTAAAAATATTTTTGGATTTTTTAATAATGAGGAATAGTCAAAATGCAACTAAAATCAAATAACAATGCATGCAATACACCAAACTTAGCAGTTTGTATACTACTGACACTAACAAAATGAGAATACACATGAGAAACAACAAAACACTCAAGTCAAGAGAATTCAAAGATCAGAGTAATGAAATCATCAAGAACATCTTGAAGATCACTTAAGACACATGGATGAATGCAAGAAGAACAGAAACATGCAATTGACACCAAACTTAACATGAGACTAGTGTCTCAATAAGAAACATAAAATATTTTTTGTTTTTATGATTTTGTAATTTTTTTTTTGGATTTTTCGAAAATTAAGTGAAGAGGAAAAATAAAAATATCAAAATTCTTAATGAGAATTCCAGGAATCATGCAATGTTAGTCTAAAGCTTCAGTCTAAAGAAATTAGACATGGCTAGTCAAGCTTCAGCAGGACATTGCATTCAAGAGCTAAATTGATGAGAATCAATCAGCTTTGGTGATGGTAAGAACATCACCTTGAAACACTAGAATTCATTCTTAAGAACTCTGAAGAAAAATACCTAATCTAAGCAACAAGATGAACCGTCAGTTGTCCAAACTCGAACAATCTCCGGCAACGGTGCCAAAAACTTGGTGGGCAAAATTGTAATCTCAACTATTTATCACAACTTCGCACAACTAACCAGCAAGTGTACTGGGTCGTCCAAGTAATAAACCTTACGCGAGTAAGGGTCGATCCCACAGAGATTGTTGGTATGAAGCAAGCTATGGTCACCTTGTAAATCTTAGTCAGGCAAACTCAAATGGTTATGGATGATGTATGAATAAAACATAAAGATGAAGATAGAGATACTTATGCAATTCATTGGTGGAAATTTCAGATAAGCGTATGGAGATGCTGTGTTCCTTCCGTCGCTCTGCTTTCCTACTGTCTTCATCCAATCCTTCTTACTCCTTTCCATGGCAAGCTGTATGTAGGGTTTCACCGTTGTCAGTGGCTACCTCCCATCCTCTCAGTGAAAATGTTCAACGCACCCTGTCATGGCACGGCTAATCATCTGTCGGTTCTCAATCAGGTTGGAATAGAATCCAGTGATTCTTTTGCGTCTGTCACTAACGCCCAGCCTTCAGGAGTTTGAAACTCGTCACAGTCATTCAATCATTGAATCCTACTCAGAATACCACAGACAAGGTTTAGACCTTCCGGATTCTCTTGAATGCAGCCATCAATTCTAGCTTATACCACGAAGATTCCAGTTAAAGAATCCAAGAGATATCCACCCAATCTAAGGTAGAACGGAGGTGATTGACAGTCACACGTTCATAGGTGAGAATGATGATGAGTGTCACGGATCATCACATTCATCAAGTTGAAGAACAAGTGATATCTTAGAACAAGAACAAGCTGAATTGAATAGAAGAACAATAGTAATTGCATTAATACTCGAGGTACAGCAGAGCTCCACACCTTAATCTATGGTGTGTAGAAACTCCACCGTTGAAAATACATAAGAACAAGGTCTAGGCATGGCCGAGAGGCCAGCCTCCAAACGTGATCAAAAGATCTAAAATGATCCAAAGATTCAAAGATCTAAAGATCTAAAGATGAAAATACAATAATAAAAGGTCTTATTTATAGAGAACTAGTAGCCTAGGGTTTACAGAAATGAGTAAATGACATAAAAATCCACTTCCGGGCCCACTTGGTGTGTGCTTGGGCTGAGCATTGAAGCATTTTCGTGCAGAGACTTCTCTTGAAGTTAAACGCCAGCTTTTGTGCCAGTTTGGGCGTTTAACTCCCATTCTTGTGCCAGTTCCGGCGTTTAACGCCGGGCAGTTTTGAGCTGATTTGGAACGCCGGTTTGGGCCATCAAATCTTGGGCAAAGTATGAACTATTATACATTGCTGGAAAGCCCAGGATATCTACCTTTCAACGCCGTTGAGAGCGCGCCAATTGGGCTTCTGTAGCTCCAGAAAATCCACTTCGAGTGCAGGGAGGTCAGAATCCAACAGCATCTACAGTCCTTTTTAGTCTCTGAATCAGATTTTTGCTCAGGTCCCTCAATTTCATCCAGAAAATACTTGAAATCACAGAAAAACACACAAACTCATAGTAAAGTCCATAAAAGTGAATTTTAACTAAAAACTAATAAAAATATACTAAAAACTAACTAAATCCTACTAGAAACATACTAAAAACAATGCCAAAAAGCGTATAAATTATCCGCTCATCATACATACTATTTTGTAGAAAGAAAATCAGTTCTACATGTATAGAGAAATGCTTGTCAAAGTATTATCGTACATGATCTTATTCTATTGTGTGAATAGTGAGTGTACAAGCAACAAAACGTGATAGATAAAAATCTACAAGAGGAAACAAAGCATGTGGTGTAAGGATTGCCTATGATTTACTTTAGCTATAATAAAGATATTTATGACTAAGCTTATTATAATTAGGTTTTTTAAATGAAAAAATTATTAATAAAAAAATAGAATAAAAAAATCCAACAGAACAAAACACTCATCCCCCTTTTTCTCTCACAAACTTACCAAACCCACCCCTAAACCCTATCAAAGCAAAGCCAACCAGCCACCATCGCATAAAACACGTTTCATCAACTCTCACCACTATTGGTGTCGGAAGAGACAACCAGCACTTGCCATCCTCGTCTCTCAAAGCCCTGCTCATCTCTTCGTGTCGTCAGAAAGTTGGTTCGGAGCTACCTTTGACATCGCAGTCTCTGTTGCCGTGGTGAAGCCCGCTTGTGTCGTCGTCGTCGTGGGCTGCCTTGAACTCGTCATCGAGTCTTGGGTGTCGTCGTTGCCGTCAAACGTCTCTGCTGCTCAGCCTTCTTCTTCCATACAAAACATTGATAACTAATCTCTCTCAAATTAACCTCTAATCCACCACTAACTTCCCATACAAAATGCTGACTCCTGTAGCCTGTCTCCTCAACATTACTTTCGACACTTTCATACTCAAGGGCCATTTAATGAGGAGACGCTCCGCACTCGACAAGTGTCCTACTACACCTGTTGATAATTCTCATTTCAACACAGTAGTAATGTCTTTGTTTTAGGTGAATTTTATGATATTTTTGTTGTGGTGTCTAAATTGTCTAACTTAATTTTTAAAATAAAAAATAAAATATTTAAAGTAAAAAATGAATCATTTAAAATTTATTAAATATTATTTATTTATCTTTTTTAATAATTTAAATACAATGTGATACGCATCATAACATTTACTCTTATTTTAACATTCTTTAGGATGTTTGCAATTTGCAAATCATATTGGATTTTCAAATGTGGTACAAGAAAATTATTATTTTTGAAAATGAAAAAGTGCCCGAAACTAATCTTAATTCGTGATGGATGATGGATCAAAATGATTTATGAAAAAGAAATGTTAACTGTAGATTTAAAATCACTAAAATATCTCTCATCTATAAAATTATTTTTTATGTAACCTAATATAACTGAAATAATAATAAAATAATCACTTTTATTTTAACAACAATAGCCTTGTCTTCTTCTCTCTTGCCCTCTTTTGCCATTGTGGGCTACTATGTTAAACTGAAATAAATATTTTTAACTTTTTATGTTATTAATTTTTGCTGGTGCTTTTCAAAATATATTCATGTTAAAAATATAAAATAAAACTAGATATATATGAAACATATTACTCAAAAATTTAATTAAATATTCAAAAACTTTCTCATAATCATAAAAAACATAAACAAAAATAGTTATTATCACTCTTGTTTTGATAATATTATTTTTTTTACAAATTTATACATATAATATAAAAAATTATGTGAAGAATAAAATTATCAAAAATAGAAATGACATTATCATTTTCCAACAACAGAAGCAATAACTATAAACCATTTAGTTGAGAGTTGATTAAACATAATGTTGAATTATTATTTTTTTTATTTGTTTTACTTTATGTTTTATAATGATAGTACAATTTTAAAATGTGAAAAGCAATAAATAAATGAGCAAATACTACATGGCCAGCAAATATTTTTAACCAACATTTGACCAACAATAATTTACACCAAGGTTTTGAAAATCAGACCGGACCGGCCGGTTCGACCGGTTTAACTGCGAACCGACGACGCAAATAGTCCGGTCTTCCTCTAATAATCGCCGGTGAACCAGCCGATTAGACCGGACCGGTGACCAGCCAGTTGGACCGGACCGGTGACCAGCCGGTTCTTCTAAACGGTGCCGTTTTTGTAATTGTTTAAAAAAATAAAAATTGAAACCCGACCCGACCCAGGACCCAGACCCACTTGCGAACCCAACCCCCCTTTCTTCCCACGATCCCCATTCGATCATCTCAGTCTCACAGTGAACCCTAGCCCTCCTCATCTGAACTGAAGCATTTCCAGGCTCCCAGCCCAGTAGCCCTCCATCGTCGTCGCGGTCTCAGGTCGTCAGCGCCACCGCCGTCGCCTAGTCCTCAGCACCAGTAGCCCTCGATCGTCGCCTGGTTCCTAGCCCAGTGAACCCTAGTCCTCTGAACTCTGAAGTGAAGCATTCCTAGGCTCCCAGCCCAGTAGCCCTCCATCGAACCCAGGTGAGTGAGTCGTCGTCTTCAATGTTCATCTTCTCTGAACTTCCTCTGCTCATCTCCTTCGTTCTTTGTTCCTATGCTCAATTTCTGTTTGTTGGTTAGTATAAGAAATAAATAATCTGAAAATTAAATTAACTCTGGTCTTCTAATTTATTGTATTCCAATTGCAATTTCTGTTTGTTGGTTAGTAAGTTTTTTTATTGTACTCGCAATTCACCCTTTGATACAGAAACATGAAGACGATGAAGAGGGCTACTTGTGTTTTTGTGTTTTGCGCTTTTGCTGCTTTGTAATTGTTGACTGCCTGAAGAGATATTTAGGACTGCATATCAGGCGTACACAGATATTATCAACTCAAGATGGGACAAGCATTTGAATAAAGATCTTCATGCGGCAACTTACTTCCTGAATCCTAAATTCTTTTTTAATGAAAATTATAAAGAAGCACCTGATGTTATACAAGGTTTGCTTGATCTTGTTACCTTGTATTGCAAGTGTAACAATTTGGATTCAGTTCAGGCATTGAAAGAAATACATTTATATAGAGATCGGAAGGAAAGTTTTGATAGACAAGAAGCTATTTGAGCTGCATCTAAACTTAAGCCTGGTAAGAATATGGCTGAATATTTGTTTAATTAATAGTAATTTGTTTTATGCTCCTATGTTCTTAATTGATATCTTCTAATATGTTATGGTTTTATAATTGGTAGATGAATGGTGGAGGTTATTCAGAGGCTCTACTCTATGTTTACAAAAGATAGCTGTTCGCATTCTTAACCAAGTATCTGCTTCTTCTCGGTGTGAGAGAAATTTGAGTCTTTTTTACCAGATTCATACAAAAAGAAGAAATAGATTGGAGCATGATAGACTGAATGACATTGTTTATGTTACCTATAATTTGCGTCTTAAATCCAAGTAATATATGTTTCATGAAATACCATATTGTTTCATTTGTAATCTTTATCATAACAAATTTGTAAATTATTAAATCTTCATATATTGTATTTAACTTTTTAGAAAGGAAAAAGAAAAAAAAAAGCAAAAGACACAATATGATCCAATTGATTATGAAAGCATCAGTCAAGTTGACTTCTGGGTGAGAATCTTCCTGGTAATGTGGATGACTTATTGCGTGAGTATAGTATATTTAGTTTTTAATGATTTATTAGAATGTTGTTAGTTTGTAATATAATGATAACATGTCTATTTTATAAGGTGAAATTGATGCTGATTTATATCAAAGTGGCGGTGATAGTAGTAGTCTTTATGCTGCATCTCTTAATTCTTCTGCTCAACAGGGTGGGAATGAAGGTGAAAATCATCCCACCGAAACAGATTTGCAACAAATTATTGCGAATTTTGATGATTGATAAACCATGATGTTAAAATTTAATATTTAGATATGCTTTTATTACTATTTAACTTTTGAGTTTGGATTTTGATAAGATCATATATATTTGGTTGATGATATTTTACATAGTGTTTTAAATTTCGAAGATATTTTAAGATTTATATTAGACTATAATTATATTTTAAGATGTATATTTATAATTTATTTATTATTTCTATTCTAAAATGATTTTTTTTGAACCACCAGTTAGACCAATTAGACCCGTGAACCAGTGACTAGAGCAATTTGATGACCGATTCGATTTTCTAAACCTTGATTTACACATATTTACAAAGATTTTGTACCAAGAAATATATAATTTGCACTTATATTTACCAAAGTTTTACACTCATAACCAATATAGTTTGTACCCACATTTTTTTAAAGTTTGTACGTATAAATTAGTAAAATTTATTTGTTTAAAATAATTTAACGTTATGCTTGTTAATTGATGATTAAAAATACTAAAAATTGCTAGTCCCAAGAGTTCCTCTAAATAAATATTCAACAAAAGATAATGTTTTCGTATACACCATAAGAATTAAGTAACTACACTTTGAAGTAAATTAATACGGCCATGACAATCCTTTAAAGTACAACATTCCATGCGGCAGAACCTGATGTAATTTTAGTTTTACCCTACCTTTACACCCAATCTAACATACCCCAAGTGTAATTTTTTGTTTTGCCAAAACCAAAAGCAACAAAACCTCAGAAATTGTATTACTTTGGGAAAGATCAATGAAATTTGATCAGCCCCATTTGAACCTGAATTTCTCTAACGCCTATTCTATCCAAATTACCAAGGAATTCCAGTAAAACAATCTTTCCACGTCCATTTCGTATGTAAAATGACAATATAAATATAACCAAGCTAGAACATAAGAGTTTATCCAGCAATTTATGCCCAGGATTTCTGGCCGAGTAATTCGCAAGTTATTATATTAGACATGGATGAAGCAGACCTACCAGCACCGATGACAGGAACTATGTTGAAGATTGGCTCCTCGCCATTTAAAACTTTCTTCTGACTCGCTTCAGAAAGTTCCAATAGAGCCTTGTTGAACGTAGGCAGCAGCATAGCTATCGACATTTGAAGGCTTGCAGGGATATAGATCCTCAAACTCTGCACAAGATAGAGAAAATCAATTATTTGCATCAATACATTAAATAAAGAATGCTTTGGGCATTTAAGATGAAAACATCTGGCATGTCATACTTAAACACATACTGACCATTAAATCTTCCCAGCCAAACCCATTATCGGCCATGACTTTGTCCAGAAGATAGAAGCAGAATCTTGATGACTTCTCCATGAGCGACTTATATTGAAGATATTGATCATCATTGACAGAATCAGCAGACACAGAATGGAAACATATCTTTGCAGCATCCTCACTTGTAATAGATAATGTAACAGCACAAATCATTCCTGAAACCACAAGTTTCCGAATACAAGAATCATGCCAATTTTCCTGCTTGAAACCCCAGTAGTGGGGTGCTTCGGAACCAGAACTTTCTGTTATGGTCTCAGTTGCTATCTCCGTGCCATCGTCAACATAAAGAACAGGCTTTATTTCTACACATGCACTGGAAAGATGCCAACCAAATCTTAGCATTAATATCATATCAACATTTATCATGAAGAAAAACACAAGCCATTCAATAAAAACCATCCTCTTACAACCAACCTGCCCCATATCAAACAGTAATATAAAATAACAGCATAAAATAAAGTAAAAAAGAGAACTCAGCTAGTATGCTGAGAACTCAGTGCTGCTTTATCTTTAGTTATGCTGAGAACAATTCACTGATAAAAGATACCACAACTCACAATAAGGAAGCATAATACAGAAAAGGAAATTATAATTCCTACAAAGTTATAAAAAGGCCTGCCTAAAAATTGCATATCCATAAATTTGTGTATGGGTGTAGGAGTGCGTAGATCAGAGAAATCACAGATTTATGGGACGGCCATAGTACCTTTTAGGTAGATCAGGAACAAGGACATAAAGGACTACGGGATCTAATGCTTTGCAGGTGTTTTGTTCCTGTAACTGAAAGATCCTCATCTGCCTAAGGATTGTTTCTAGTTTCTCCTGCATATCATGTCTCTCTGATGATGAGACACGTTTAGAACAGTAAACAACAAACATAATTGCTGATGTGGATATTGAACAACGAAAGCATTTTGCCACAGCTTCACAGTTTCTGAGAGCCAGTTCCAGTTCAGCACTAGCACCTCCACTGCAAAGATTCATTGTTGGAGGGTCAAGTCCCAACTGACCAGCCATATGAAGTATATTATCGTGCAAGGTTGCCTGAAAGCCAAAGCATTAACATTATAAAAGGACATTTCACCAGATAACATTTGAAATGTGAAAGTATATACCAAATACCATACATTAAATGATGAAGAAAAGTTCGAGGTACCAAACAAACAGTCACTACAATTGTATCATTCAATCGGATAACTAAATACACTTTCTCATATTTTAATGAGAGCATCTATAATAATTCCCAAGACATGAATCATGACACTCAAATATTATAGATATTTAGAAAAGAAGTTCAAAAGGCAGTTGATTATCTGGTTTCAACCAAGTAGAGACTGTAGTCAATAAACCAAGGTTATTTTGTCCAGTTGCTACAGTTGAAATATTAAGGATTCACTAAATTATTTTATTTTAAAAAAATCACTCTTCCTTGAGGACTCGCATGCTACAATTTTTCTCTATGGAACATGGTGCTTCCGTGGTACAGTAACTTTGTCATCAAGATCCAAGACAGGCATAGCACTTGTGGGTCCAAACCAGTATATTTTGACCAAAAAAAGAAGTCATTCTACCTATAGTTTTACTGTCAACATTGCATAGAATAAACCACTTTCAGTTGTGACCAAGTCAATTTTCACAATGAGAAAGGAAACGAAAATCATGAGAGTGGTTGGATTTACCTGACTGTATGGCCCAATGCAACTAGGTGCCCAAGAGGAAATACTCTGTACGTGCAAAACCTTTTTATCTTTATTACTTGACGCAAGAACTTCCATATATGCTTTGCTGAAACCCATCTCTACTAGAGGCATTTCAACTGTACTACGTGATGGGACACCAAATGGACACCTCTGCTGGGTTATAAATTTTACATATGTCTCATTTGCCTCTGAGAACTTACTCATTTCATCTATGTAAAGGTGAATATAGACAACATTCTCCCACCCAAAGCCAAAGCCAGCTAATAGTGATTCAGTTTTTGCCAAAACAGTCTTCAAATCTTCCCGCAAATCTGCTCTTGAAAAATAAGATACATGTCCGTCAAGGAAAGAAACTATGCACAAATATAACGAGGCACTGAAATAATCTGAAAATAAACAGGAAAGTAATGAAGACCACCATTGCATGAATCTTGTAACGAGCAACTTAAGGAGAGTGTTCTCTTGTTATTTGTTCTTGAGATGTTAAATTTATGTGCTAAGTCATCAATTGGGTCAGCACTGCAATCCAACGACTTAAATGTGTCTTCACATCTTTCTAAAGTGTCTTCCACTTCAAACACAGTTCCCAGTTTCTGAACATAAGTTTCACTTATGTTGTCTGGTGATGTTAAAGATTGAATATCTACCTTCTTTTCCAAATGAAATTTCAAGGGATGAAGGATTCCAACAGGAGCTATGGAATCTGAAGAGTGCCTCACAACTTGATATTCATCGAGCACAATTCGAGCATTCTGGATATTCAAAGGAATATCATGATGAAAGAAGAAAATAGAAATACAAATAGCGATTAAAATTGAAGCAAAATGAGTAGCAATGACAAGATTGAATTCTCAAGTTCAGTGTGATCACAAAAATGACATCAATATGAACAAAAGCTAATTAAGACCAACTTTATGAACGGTAACAAATATGTAAGGAACAGCTCCAAATTCATAATGTATGGTGGACCAGCCAGAGCACTAGGAATGTAGGACAAATAATCCAAAGATTATATAGCCAAAAGAGAGACAGTAAACTTACAATGAAGAGAGGGCAATCAAGAGTTAACGTTTCATATTCCCCTCCTTCACCACAAACATTAATTCCATATAACCTGCAAAAGGTAATACAAGAAAGGATGAACTAGACAGAACTATTAAAAAACCATAGCATGATGTTATTCTAGAAACTTGGAAGAATTTGCATAGATACAACACAAAATAAATAAATAATGGAAAATAAATAACTTTGACATACTCTTTTAATTTGTGCAAATAAGCATTTAAGAAGGCTATTTCTTTACCCAAGTGCTTTCCAGGCACCAAACCCATGGCGGCTACCTTGTAAAATAGATAAAGCATTAAATTCCAGACTAAAAATTGCCTTATACAAAAGCAAGTTGAACATAATAATTACTATATAGAAGTAAATGTCATTGCTTGCATAACACTTTCTTTCTATGGCGCCATATCATTCATTCAACTCACTTTCATACATTCAACACCAAGCCAATGCTCAATTTTATAAAAGTACTAACATTAATATCATGACATCTTTGATTGTTGTCAATTGTTGACAAGTTAGAATAAGAACAACCATATGATTAGAACATAGGAATTCTCTCCCATTTATAATGAAGAAGAAAAACCATAAAGAGAGCAAGAGACATTACAAGGAAAGTTAAACAAATTATACCTTTACAGTCACAGCCAAAATTCCATTTGCAATCTGGTCAGGACCAGAACTGAGTTAGTATTATATGAAATCTGAATGATAAGAACCAAAAAAACCAATGCATAATTGCATGCATGCATGACTAGACTATCAATTATGCTGCCATTTACCATTTCTTGGAGGAGCAATGATTGATCTTGTTTCCATAAGTATGCCAGAGAAACAAGGCCTAACCTTGAACAAACACTTTCCACCCGCAATCTCTGATAGTCAGATGCAATGGCCCCAGAAGACACTGCAGTAACTTCAGGTATCTGCCTTTTCACTTCACGAAGTAAAATAAACATATCTTCAACTTCATCACCCTGGGTTGTTCTGTAACCAAGCTCTTGATGTCTATCAAGAAAATATCATTTGAAGGTTAAAACTGAACATTAATTATATCAATTCATATTCTAAAGCTCTGGAGAATGCAATCTGGAATAAGCATTTAGAATTACAAACAAGTTTGATTACAAGAAAGGATACCCTTAATAAAGAAGGATTCAGATATGGTGACTGAATAAGGATGAAGAAAGAAAAAGGAAAAAGATACGGGGATTCGTACTATGCCCTGCCCAAGAAAAAATGCTGAAAACTAATAATAAACTTCTCTCCGCGTTTCTTTCTTAGCATATCCTTATAAGTTCCTGTGTACAAATGACCCTCTCCCACTACTGCTATGATTTCTTCTTAGGGCCTGGGCCGAGCTATGGCATTTTTCAAGCCTTTTTATAAGGGAAATCATCCAACTCTAGATCAATTTCTATTGCCTAGGTCTGCTGTAGGCAGTAGAAAAGAGAAATTTTTGTGGAATTGCATTTTTCATCTTCAATAACAGATTTCTCACAAACATGTTTTATGAGACAGGATTAGACATTTAGCATCAATTTGGTGCAGAGCTCATGACCTTTATACAGAACTTCCTCTCTTAGACATGTTGAAAGATTGAAAAGCTATGCTTTATGGATAAATCTTTTATTTTGTTTTTATTTTGTATAGGGGAAACCGTATCCCCAGTTTGTATTATCCTTCTTCTCATCTAAAAGAATCTCTTTTTCTATATATATAAAACACATGATGCATCTCAATCTTTCTAAAAGACTAAAATACATATCAAGCCTTTTTATGACAATAATTAAGACATGAATTGCAAGTAAACAAATCGCCTTTTGAACTTGCATAACATAATCCGTAAAGCATGTTATGAAGACTTTTAGTTACATCCCAATTGCCTTAAAATTATCTGAAACTAACCTATGAACTTGCCTAAAATAAAATCATACGTTCTACAAAACAGATTTATGTCAATAAAGCTTGCCTTGTTGATCCTCGAATTCGCCTCCTGAACAATGGCAACCCCATGCATTCCGCGTAGCTAACAATAATTTGATGACCAACCTAAAACAACAATCTCTAAACATGAATGAAGAAACAAAACTAAAACAACACTGACCTAACAATTGAAATGTTGAATTTTATTGCTATACCATATTCAAAGTATTACTAAGTTAAAATGCAAATAACCAAAATAATGTGAAAGAAGAAAGCATACGGTTTGGTACATGTAGCTATCAAGCTCGTCGACGTCATCATCAGCAGGTAACAAGTTCGCCAACGCAACTATCTACCTCCAACACCAAAAAGCAAAATCAAAGGAAATTAAGGGAAGAGAAATAATTTTAAAAAGTAGAATTAAAAAATAAAAAAGGGGAACCTGGTGGCCATAGTGAATGGACTTCATCATGGCATAGCAGCTGTCTTTGCCGCCACTAACGAGCGCCACCACCTTCATACTCCCTCACTCACTCACTCACTGAACTGAACTGAAGACTTGAGTTTTAGGGTTAAAAAAGGTAATTACCAAGGTTGCAAGAACCAAACCGGTCATTGAACCGATCAAGTGATGGTTCAATGGTTCAATGATCTAACTGGGGTTGAATCATAGTTGAACATGTTTAAAAAAAGTTCAACAATAACTTCAAGTAATCAAGTAATCAAGTAATCAATAACTTAACAGCATCATTTCCATTTCACATAAAGGAGTAAAGGACTGAATAGTAAAGATCCTCAAATCAAGAAGCATATAATCGTCACACAAAACAAAGTTCAATTCAATTACAAATTCCTAAACCTGCTGAATATAAGAGAGCTAAAGCATATAATCATATTTAGTTTTTGGTATTCTAATCAATTAATCAGCAACATGATTCTGACTTCTGAATCCAAACTAGACTGAAAACACATCAGCAACAAAAACTAAATTGAATCTAATTCCAAACTCAGAAACCAAATTAAATTGAATTCAGCATCACATCAGCATTCAACAAATTAAATAAGTAATCGAATTCCAAACTCAGAACACAAACTCAGAATCTTAAAAATTAATTGAAAAAAAAAAAACATGAGACTGAAGAAGCACTGGCTTACCGGAGAGATGGCGAGAGATGAACAGCGATGACAAAGTGAGCTCGGCGAGTGTGAGACAGAGTGAGCTAGCGGCGACCGTGTGAGACAGTTACCTAAAATCAGAGGAGAAGAGAAGGGGCGACAGCCAAAAATGGCGAGAAGCAGAGAAGCAGAAACGACGCAGGAGGTGAGAAGCAGCGACGACCCACGGCGAGGAGCGAAGAAGCAGCGACGGCGAGAGACAGCTCGAAGAGGGACGTTGACCCGGACAAGGACAGAGAGAGCGCTCGAAGAGACGACGACCGAGCAACCTTCGCGACGGAGACGCCACGAACTCAACTCAGACCTCGTGCGACGGCGAGGAGAGGAGGAACGATGTGAAGAGGGCGGAGTAGAGCTTTCACAGGCGACGACGGCACCCACGGTCTGTCCCTGACGGCGGCGACAGCACCCTCTAGGAGAAGAGTTCGACGATGACTTTGAAGAGGGATGGTGGCTGCGGGCAACGTTCGAAGAAGGTTTAGGGTTGGTTCTTCTGCTGCAGAGAGACAGGGGTGGGGCGTGGGGAAAGGGTATTGGATGTAATTAGCATTTCTGAATTTTTACCGAATCGGTAACCTTCAAAAAATTCGGCCGATCTGGCGGTTCACTGGATAACTGCTAGTTTGGTCGGTTCTTAGGCCAATTTTTTGCCAAGTGATTTTTAACGTCAATTCAATTGGTCAAATGGTCGATTCCCAACTAATTTAGCCGAATCGATCAATTTGGTTCGATTTTTAAAATTATGATAATATACGAAATATAGAATATGACATGAACACGAAACATCATATGACATGAGATATGCAGACATGTAATTTTAAAATTTTTAAAAAATACAAAAAACAGTATATATATATAATATAAAGTATTTTTTAGATAAATTATAATGTTATTTTAATATTTTATTGATATTAAAATATAAATTATTTTTTAAATATTTTTAATATTTTTTAATTATATAAAATATTTAAAATATATTTTGTTTTAATAATTAATAATATATATTATTTCTTATCTCATTTTAAAAATATATGTTAAGAATAAGACTGGACATGCTAATATGTGATGGTATTTAGGTGTGTTTAAGTATAAGAGTTTTTTATTTTTTATTAAGATATGGTTGGACACAGAAGACACGCGTACCAAATGGTGTCGATGTGTGTCGTGTCCGAAATGTGTCCGATACGAGAACATGACAAATCAAGGAAGTGTCCATACGTTATAGGTAATTACAAACTAATGAGATTAAAAATGAGCCGAAGAAAAATACAACGTTTTGCTCTACGTTTCTTACCCTTTATTTTTAGGTGAATGCTATCCTACCATCTCTAAAGTAACATGTAAGTTATGTGTCACATTTTAATGGGTGTTTATTTTAACCTGAGTTACCTTCTCCACTTTTTTATCGTCGTTGCACCTCCCAAGCATCACCATCTCATTGGTGTTTCGTTTTCTCTTCCCAAATCATTCTTCTAGAAAAGGTACTCCAACTCTCTCTAATTGCGTTTACTCCTCCCCACTCCTTCGTCGTCCTCATTACGCCTCCCAAGCATCACGGTCTCGTTGAGTATCTTATTTTATCTTCCCAAATCATTCTTCTACAAAAGGTATTCCAACTCTCTCTAATTAAAATATGACATATCAGAGAGGGTAACTTACATGTTACTTTAGAGAGGGTAGGATAACATTCACCTTATTTTTAACACTACTGCGGATATTTGTGGATGTTTAGAAATGTACAACTTCCATCAAAAGTGAAGAGCGATGACAATAGAGTTGGTAAAATTTGTTTAAGTGTTTATGATTTTTAAAAATATTTTTGTATGAGTTTAATCTATTACTATACTAAAGATGGTTGGAACCATAGTTGCTCAACAAGTAGTGTGTAGTTGATTCATAAATGGTAATGCTAAATAGTTACAAAGGAAAACAACAAAACTGATTAGACATAATATTTCCCACACAAATTTTAAATTAAAAATCAAATTTTGATTTTCTTTTCCTTCTTAAATTCTCTCTCCTTAGGATTTAGTTAGAATCTCGTCTTAACTCTTGGAAACGCACCTTATTGTGTTTTTACATCTTTTTTTGGTGACGATTAGACATTTCAAGCTACACCAAACTGTTTCGCGTAGAATCACCATACAAAAATAAATAGCTGTCAAAATTGTGTTTCTACTGTGGTGTTATCTTTCAGGTTGAAGAAATTTTATTTTTGCTCTGATTACAACCCAATTTGAGTAGAAGATAATAAAACCCTTGCAGTAAGTCCGTAAATATTACAATTTGTTATAATTGCTTGTTAAATATGATAGTGAATTATCATAGACAGAAAAATTATCCAAAATAGTTTAAAGAGATTTAATTAACATTTTGCGCAATGGAGAGGCATTGCACTAGTTTTGATATACAAATCTGACAATGTTATAAGTACAAATATTTTTGACAAAGTTTAACCAAGTCGTGCATCATAGCTTTTCTTTTTTCGCGCTTCTTAAGCACAAAAATTTTTGTTGGAGAGTAAATAAACTTATGGTTAAATTACAGAGTTGGTTCCTACACTTTTAGTGAAATTGCAAATTGGTCCCTATACTTTAAAATTTTATAATTGAGTCCCTAAAGAGATTTAAAATTTATAATTTAATCTCTGCCGTTGGTGCACGAAATTGTGATCAATACTTTTCACAACTCAGATAATCCCCGGTAATGAATCCAAAAACTTGGTGTTCAATACCATGGCATAAACACAACTTCGCACAACTAACCAGCAAGTGCACTGGGTCGTCCAAGTAATAAACCTTACGCGAGTAAGGGTCGATCCCACGGAGATTGTTGGTATGAAGCAAGCTATGGTCACCTTGTAAATCTTAGTCAGGCAGACTCAAATGGGTATAGATGATGAATAAAACATAAAGATAAAGATAGAGATACTTATGTAATTCATTGGTAGGAACTTCAGATAAGCGTATGAAGATGCCTTCCCTTCCGTCTCTCTGCTTTCCTACTGTCTTCGCCCAATCCTTCTTACTCCTTTCCATGGTAAGCTTATGCAAGGGTTTCACCGTTGTCAGTGGCTACCTCCCATCCTCTCAGTGGAAATGTTCAACGCACCCTGTCACGGCACGGCTATCCATCTGTCGGTTCTCGTTCAGGCCGGAATAGAATCCAGTGATTCTTTTGCGTCTGTCACTAACGCCCCGCCTGCTAGGAGTTTGAAGCACGTCACAGTCATTCAATCATTGAATCCTACTCAGAATACCACAGACAAGGTTAGACCTTCCGGATTCTCTTGAATGCCGCCATCAGTTCTTGCCTATACCACGAAGACTCTGATCGCACGGAATGGCTGGCTCGTTTGTCAGGCGAGCACTCGGTTGTCAGGCGATCAACCATGCATCGTGTATCAGGAATCCAAGAGATAAACACTAGAGCCTTGGTTGCTCGTAGAACAAAAGTGGTTGTCAGTCACCTTGTTCATAGGTGAGAATGATGATGAGTGTCACGGATCATCACATTCATCAAGTTGAAGAACAAGTGATATCTTGGACAAAGAACAAGCGGAATTGAATAGAAGAACAATAGTAATTGCATTAATACTCGAGGTACAGTAGAGCTCCACACCTTAATCTATGGTGTGTAGAAACTCTACCGTTGAAAATACATAAGAACAAGGTCTAGGCATGGCCGTGAGGCCAGCCTCCCAAAGAGGGTTCAATCATAAAAACATGATCAAAAGATTAAAATACAATAGTAAAAGGTCCTATATTTAGAGAACTAGTAGCCTAGGGTGTACAGATATGAGTAAATGACATAAAAATCCACTTCCGGGCCCACTTGGTGTGTGCTTGGGCTGAGCAATGAAGAATTTTCGTGTAGAGACTCTTCTTGGAGTTAAACGCCAGCTTTAGTGCCAGTTTGAGCGTTTAACTCCCATTTTGGTGCCAGTTCCGGCGTTTAACGCTGGAATTTCTGAGGGTGACTTTGAACGCCGGTTTGGGCCATCAAATCTTGAGCAAAGTATGGACTATCATATATTGCTGGAAAGCCCAAGATGTCTACTTTCCAACGCCGTTGAGAGCGCGCCAATTGGGCTTCTGTAGCTCCAGAAAATCTACTTCGAGTGCAGGGAGGTCAGAATCCAACAGCATCTGCAGTCCTTTTCAGTCTCTGAATCAGATTTTTGCTCAGGTCCCTCAATTTCAGCCAGAAAATACCTGAAATCACAGAAAAACACACAAACTCATAGTAAAGTCCAGAAAAGTGACTTTTAACTAAAAACTAATAAAAATATACTAAAAACTAACTAGATCATACCAAAAACATACTAAAAACAATGCCAAAAAGCGTACAAATTATCCGCTCATCACAACACCAAACTTAAATTGTTGCTTGTCCTCAAGCAACTGAAAATCAAATAAGATAAAAAGAATAGAATATGCAATGAATTCCAAAAACATCTATGAAGATCAGTATTAATTAGATGAGCGGGGCTTTTAGCTTTTTGCCTCTGAATAGTTTTGGCATCTCACTCTATCCTTTGAAATTCAGAATGATTGGCTTCTTTAGGAACTCAGAATCCAGATAGTGTCATTGATTCTCCTAGTTAGGTATGATGATTCTTGAACATAGCTACTTATTGAGTCTTGGCTGTGGCCCAAAGCACTCTGTCTTCCAGTATTACCACCGGATACATACATGCCACAGACACATAATTGGGTGAACCTTTTCAGATTGTGACTCAGCTTTGCTAAAGTCCCCAATTAGAGGTGTCCAGGGTTCTTAAGCACACTCTTTTTGCCTTGGATCACAACTTTATTTCTTTCTTTTCTCTCTTTTTTTTTCGTTTTCTTTTCTTTTTTTTTTTTCTTTTTTTTTCTTTTTTTCTTTTTTTTTCATTGCTTTTTCTTGCTTCAAGAATCATTTTTTATGATTTTTCGGATCCTCAGTAACATTTCCCCTTTTTCATCATTCTTTCAAGAGCCAACCAATCATGAACCACAAATTCAAAAGACATATGCACTGTTTAAGCATACATTCAGAAAACAAAAGTATTGCCACCACATCAAAATAATCAAACTGTTATAAAATTCAAAATTCATGCAATTCTTTCTTTTTCAATTAAGAACAATTTTTTTTTTATTCAAGAGAGGTGATGGATTCATAGGACATTCATAACTTTAAGGCATAGACACTAAGACACTAATGATCACAAGACACAAACATAGATAAACATAAGCACTAAAATTCGAAAAACAGAAAATAAAGAACAAGGAGATTAAAGAACGGGTCCACCTTAGTGATGGCGGCTTGTTCTTCCTCTTGAAGATCCTATGGAGTGCTTGAGCTCCTCAATGTCTCTTCCTTGTCTTTGTTGCTCCTCTCTCATGATTCTTTGATCTTCTCTAATTTCATGGAGGATGATGGAGTGTTCTTGATGCTCCATCCTTAGTTGTCCCATGTTGGAACTCAATTCTCCTAGGGAGGTGTTTAGTTGCTCCCAATAGTTTTGTGGAGGAAAGTGCATCCCTTGAGGAATCTCAGGGATCTCATGATGAGTGGGGTCTCTTGTGTGCTCCATCCTTTTCTTGGTGATGGGCTTGTCCTCATCAATAGGGATGTCTCCCTCTATGTCAACTCCAACTAAATAACAGAGGTGACAAATGAGATGAGAAAAGGCTAACCTTGCCAAGGTAGAAGACTTGTCCGCCACCTTATAGAGTTCTTGGGCTATAACCTCATGAACTTCCACTTCTTCTCCAATCATGATGCTATGAATCATGATGGCCCGGTCTAGAGTAACTTCGGACCGGTTGCTAGTGGGAATGATTGAGCGTTGGATAAACTCCAACCATCCTCTAGCCACGGGTTTGAGGTCATGCCTTCTCAATTGAACCGGCTTTCCTCTTGAATCTCTCTTCCATTGGGCGCCCTCTTCACAAATGTCAGTGAGGACTTGGTCCAACCTTTGATCAAAGTTGACCCTTCTAGTGTAAGGATGTTCATCTCGTTGCATCATGGGCAAATTGAATGCCAACCTTACACTTTCCGGACTAAAATCTAAGTATTTCCCCCGAACCATAGTAAGATAATTCTTTGGATCCGGGTTCACACTTTGATCATGGTTCTTGGTGATCCATGCATTGGCATAGAACTCTTGAACCATTAAGATTCTGACTTGTTGAATGGGGTTGGTAAGAACTTCCCAACCTCTTCTTCGGATCTCATGTCGGATCTCCGGATATTCACTCTTTTTGAGTGAAAAAGGGACCTCGGGGATCACCTTCTTCAAGGCCACAACTTCATAGAAGTGGTCTTGATGCACCCTTGAGATGAATCTTTCCATCTCCCATGACTCGGAGGTGGAAGCTTTTGCCTTCCCTTTCCTCTTTCTAGAGGTTTCTCAGGCCTTGGATGCCATAAATGGTTATGGGAAAACAAAAAGCAATGCTTTTTACCACACCAAACTTAAAAGGTTTGCTCGTCCTCGAGCAAAAGAAGAAAGAAGAGAGTAGAAGAAGAAGAAATGGAGGAGAGGGAGATGGCTTTGTGGTTCGGCCAAAAGGGGAAGAAGTAGTGTTTAGGGTGGGTAAAATTGAAGGAGTGAAGATGTGTTTATATAGGGGTGAAGAGGGGGGTAGGGTTCGGCCATTATGGGTGGGTTTGGGAGGGAAAGTGGTTTGAATTTGAATGGTGAGGTAGGTGGGGTTTTATGAAGGATGGATGTGAGTGGTGAAGAGAAAGAGGGGATTTGATAGGTGAAGGGTTTTTGGGGAAGAGGTGTTGAGGTGATTGGTGAATGGGTGAAGAAGAGAGAGAGTGGTGGGGTTGGTGGGGATCCTGTGGGGTCCACAGATCTTGTGGTGTCAAGGAAAAGTCATCCCTGCACCAAATGGCATGCAAAATCACGTTTTGAGCCAATTCTGGCGTTAAACGCCGGGCTGGTGCCCATTTCTGGCGTTTAACGCCAGGTTCTTGCCCTTTTCTGGCGTTTAACGCCAGTCTGGTGCCCCTTTCTGGCGTTAAACGCCCAGAATGGTGCCAGACTGGGCGTTAAACGCCCAACTGTTAGCCTGACTGGCGTTTAAACGCTAGCAGGTTCTTCCTCCAGGGTGTGCTGTTTTTCTTTCTGTTTTTCATTCTGTTTTTGCTTTTTCCATTGATTTTGTGACTTCTCATGATCATCAACCTACAAAATAAAATAAAATAACAAAGGAAAATATATAAAATATAACATTGGGTTGCCTCCCAACAAGCGCTTCTTTAATGTCAGTAGCTTGACAGATGGCTCTCATGGAGCCTCACATTTTCTCAGAGCAATGTTGGAACCTCCCAACACCAAACTTAGAGTTTGAATGTGGGGGTTCAACACCAAACTTAGAGTTTGGTTGTGGCCTCCCAACACCAAACTTAGAGTTTGACTGTGGGGGCTCTGTATGGCTCTGTTTTGAGAGAAGCTCTTCATGCTTCTTCCCCATGATGACAGAGGGATATCCTTGGGCATTAAACACCAAGGATTCTTCATTCACTTGAATGATCAACTCTCCTCTATCAACATCAATCACAGCCTTTGCTGTGGCTAGGAAGGGTCTGCCAAGGATGATGGATTCATCTATGCACTTCCCAGTCTCTAGGACTATGAAATCAGCAGGGATGTAATGGTTTTCAATTTTCACCAAAACATCCTCTACAAGTCCATGAGCTTGTTTTCTTGAGTTGTCTGCCATCTCTAATGAGATTTTTGCAGCTTGCACCTCAAAGATTCCCAGCTTCTCCATTACAGAGAGAGGCATGAGGTTTACACTTGACCCTAAGTCACACAAGGCCTTCTTGAAGGTCATGGTGCCTATGGTACAAGGTATTGAAAACTTCCCAGGGTCCTGTCTCTTTTGAGGCAGTTTCTGCCTAGACAAGTTATCCAGTTCTTTGGTGAGCAAATGGGGTTCATCCTCCCAAGTCTCATTTCTAAATAACTTGTCATTCAACTTCATGATTGCTCCAAGGTATTTAGCAACTTGCTCTTCAGTGACATACTCATCCTCTTCAGAGGAAGAATACTCATCAGAGCTCATGAATGGCAGAAGTAAGTCCAATGGAATCTCTATGGTCTCATTTTGAGCCTCAGATTCCCAAGGTTCCTCATTGGGGAACTCATTGGAGGCCAGTGGACGTCCAGTAAGGTCTTCCTCAGTGGCGTCCACTTCCTCTCCTTCCTCTCCAAATTCGGCCATGTTGATGGCCTTGCACTCTCCTTTTGGATTTTCTTCTGTATTGCTTGGGAGAGTACTAGGAGGGAATTCAGTAACTTTCTTGCTCAACTGTCCCACTTGTGCCTCCAAATTCCTAATAGAAGACCTTGTTTCAGTCATGAAACTTTGAGTGGTTTTGATTAGATCAGAGACCATGGTTGCTAAGTCAGAGGGGTTCTGCTTAGAATTCTCTGTCTGTTGCTGAGAAGATGATAGAAAAGGCTTGCCATTGCTAAACCTGTTTCTTCCACCATTATTGTTGTTGAAACCTTGTTGAGGTCTCTGTTGATCCTTCCATGAGAAATTTGGGTGATTTCTCCATGAAGAATTATAGGTGTTTCCATAGGGTTCTCCTAGGTAATTCACTTCTTCCATTGAAGGGTTCTCAGGATCATAGGCTTCTTCTTCAGATGAAGCATCCTTAGTACTGCTTGGTGCATTTTGCATTCCAGACAGACTTTGAGAAATCAAATTGACTTGTTGAGTCAATATCTTGTTCTGAGCCAGAATGGCATTCAGAGTATCAATCTCAAGAACTCCTTTCTTCTGACTAATCCCATTGTTCACAGGATTTCTTTCATAAGTGTACATGAATTGGTTATTCGCAACCATTTCAATTAGTTCTTGAGCTTCTGTAGGCGTCTTCTTCAGATGAAGAGATCCTCCAGCAGAGCTATCCAAAGACATCTTGGATAGTTCAGAGAGACCATCATAGAAAATACCTATGATGCTCCATTCAGAAAGCATGTCAGAGGGGCACTTTCTGATTAATTGTTTGTATCTTTCCCAAGCTTCATAGAGGGATTCTCCATCCTTCTGTCTGAAGGTTTGGACTTCCACTCTAAGCTTACTCAATTTTTGAGGTGGAAAGAACTTTGCCAAGAAGGCATTGACTAGCTTTTCCCAAGAGTCCAGGCTTTCTTTAGGTTGTGAGTCCAACCATGTTCTAGCTCTGTCTCTTACAGCAAAAGGGAATAGCATAAGTCTGTAGACCTCAGGGTCAACCCCATTAGTCTTGACAGTGTCACAGATTTGCAAGAACTCAGCCAAAAACTGATGAGGATCTTCCAATGGAAGTCCATGGAACATGCAATTCTGTTGCATTAGAGAAACTAATTGAGGCTTAAGCTCAAAGTTGTTTGCTCCAATGGCAGGGATAGAGATGCTTCTCCCATAGAAGTCGGGAGTAGGTGCAGTAAAGTCACCCAGCACCTTCCTTGCATTGTTGGCATTGTTGTTGTTTTCGGCTGCCATGTGTTCTTCTTCTTTGAAGATTTCTGTTAGGTCCTCTACAGAGAGTTGTGCTTTGGCTTCTCTTAGCCTTTGCTTCAAGGTCCTTTCAGGTTCAGGATCAACCTCAACAAGAATGCTTTTGTCTTTGCTCCTGCTCATATGAAAGAGAAGAGAACAAGAAAATGTGGAATCCTCTTTGTCACAGTATAGAGATTCCTTGAGGTGTCAGAGGAATAGAAAGATAGAAGACAGAAGTAGAAAATTCGAATTTATCAAAGAAGATGGAGTTCAAATTTTGCATTAAGGAATAGTGTTAGTCCATAAATAGAAGGATGTGAGAAGAAGGGAGGTAATTTTCGAAAATTAAGTAAAGGATTTTGAAAATATTTTGAAAAAATAGTCTTTAATTTTCGAAAACTGAGTAAAAAAAATGATTTTTGAAAAAGATTTTGAAATTAGAAATCAAAAAGATTTGATTGAAAACTATTTTGAAAAAGATGTGATTAAAAAGATATGATTTGAAAAACATTTTAAAAAGATTTGATTTTAAAAATTAATGACTTGCCTAACAAGAAAAGATATGATTCAAACATTAAACCTTTCTCAACAGAAAAGGCAACATACTTGAAATGTTCAATCAAATCATTAATTGTTAGCAAGTATCTTTGAAAAAGGAAAGAAATTGATTTTGAAAACATTTGATTGAAAAGATATGATTTGAAAAAGATTTGATTTTGAAAAACTTTGAAAAATTGAAAAAAAATTGATTTGAAAACAAAATCCTCCCCCTTGTGCCATCCTGGCGTTAAACGCCCAGAATGGTGCATATTCTGGCGTTTAACGCCCAAAACTATACCCTTTTGGGCGTTAAACGCCCAACCAGGTACCCTGGCTGGCGTTTAAACGCCAGTCTGTCCTTCTTCACTGGGCGTTTTGAACGCCCAGCTTTTTCTGTGTAATTCCTCTGCTGTATGTTCTGAATCTTCAATTCTCTGTATTATTGACTTGAGAAGACACAAATTAAAAATATTTTTGGATTTTTAATAATAAGGAATAATCAAAATGCAACTAAAATCAAATAACAATGCATGCAAGACACCAAACTTAGCAGTTTGACACTAACAACATGAGAATGCATATGAGACACACAAAACACTCAAGTCAAGAGAATTTAAAGATTAGAGCCAGAAAATCATCAAGAATAACTTGAAAATCACTTAAGAAACATGAATGAATGCATGCAATTGACACCAAACTTAAAATGAGACACTAGACTCAAACAAGAAACATAAAATATTTTTGGTTTTTATGATTTTGTAAATTTTTTTGTGCTTTTTCGAAAATTAAGTGGAAAAAGAAAATAAAGGTATCAAAATTCTTAATGAGAATTCCAGGAATCAGTGCAATGCTAGTCTAAGACTCCGGTCCAGGAATTAGACATGGCTTCACAGCCAGCCAAGCTTTCAAAGAAAGCTTCGGTCCAAAACACTAGACATGGCCAATGGCCAGCCAAGCCTTAGCAGATCACTGCTCCAAAAGCAAGATTGATAGAAATCAACAAGCTCTTGTGATGATAAGTTGAAACCTCGGTCCAATGAAATTAGACATGGCTTCACAGCCAGCCAGATTTCAACAAATCATCATGAAACTCTAGAATTCATCTTCAAGAATTTCGAAAAAAATACCTAATCTAAGCAACAAGATGAACCGTCAGTTGTCCAAACTCAACAATCCCCGGCAACGGCGCCAAAAACTTGGTGCTGTTGCCGGATTTTGGCACTGATGTTACCGGACCAAAAGCTTGCTCAAAACTCGAACAATCCCCGGCAACGGCGCCAAAAACTTGGTGCACGAAATTGTGATCAATACTTTTCACAACTCAGATAATCCCCGGTAATGAATCCAAAAACTTGGTGTTCAATACCATGGCATAAACACAACTTCGCACAACTAACCAGCAAGTGCACTGGGTCGTCCAAGTAATAAACCTTACGCGAGTAAGGGTCGATCCCATGGAGATTGTTGGTATGAAGCAAGCTATGGTCACCTTGTAAATCTTAGTCAGGCAGACTCAAATGGGTATAGATGATGAATAAAACATAAAGATAAAGATAGAGATACTTATGTAATTCATTGGTAGGAACTTCAGATAAGCGTATGAAGATGCCTTCCCTTCCGTCTCTCTGCTTTCCTACTGTCTTCACCCAATCTTTCTTACTCCTTTCCATGGTAAGCTTATGCAAGGGTTTCACCGTTGTCAGTGGCTACCTCCCATCCTCTCAGTGGAAATGTTCAACGCACCCTGTCACGGCACGGCTATCCATC
Source organism: Arachis stenosperma (assembly GCF_014773155.1). Lineage (NCBI taxonomy): Eukaryota > Viridiplantae > Streptophyta > Magnoliopsida > Fabales > Fabaceae > Arachis > Arachis stenosperma. Next base: position 114,703,933 of record NC_080382.1, read on the forward strand.
TGTCGGTTCTCGTTCAGGCCGGAATAGAATCCAGTGATTCTTTTGCGTCTGTCACTAACGCCCCGCCTGCTAGGAGTTTGAAGCACGTCACAGTCATTCAATCATTGAATCCTACTCAGAATACCACAGACAAGGTTAGACCTTCCGAATTCTCTTGAATGCCGCCATCAGTTCTTGCCTATACCACGAAGACTCTGATCGCACGGAATGGCTGGCTCGTTTGTCAGGCGAGCACTCGGTTGTCAGGCGATCAACCATGCATCGTGTATCAGGAATCCAAGAGATAAACACTAGAGCCTTGGTTGCTCGTAGAACAAAAGTGGTTGTCAGTCACCTTGTTCATAGGTGAGAATGATGATGAGTGTCACGGATCATCACATTCATCAAGTTGAAGAACAAGTGATATCTTGGACAAAGAACAAGCGGAATTGAATAGAAGAACAATAGTAATTGCATTAATACTCGAGGTACAGTAGAGCTCCACACCTTAATCTATGGTGTGTAGAAACTCCACCGTTGAAAATACATAAGAACAAGGTCTAGGCATGGCCGTGAGGCCAACCTCCCAAAGAGGGTTCAATCATAAAAACATGATCAAAATATTAAAATACAATAGTAAAAGGTCCTATATAGAGAGAACTAGTAGCCTAGGGTGTACAGATATGAGTAAATGACATAAAAATCCACTTCCGGGCCCACTTGGTGTGTGCTTGGGCTGAGCAATGAAGCATTTTCGTGTAGAGACTCTTCTTGGAGTTAAACGCCAGCTTTAGTGCCAGTTTGGGCGTTTAACTCCCATTTTGGTGCCAATTCCGGCGTTTAACGCTGGAATTTCTGAGGGTGACTTTGAACGCCAGTTTGGGCCATCAAATCTTGGGCAAAGTATAAACTATCATATATTGCTGGAAAGCCCAGGATGTCTACTTTCCAACGCCATTGAGAGCGCGCCAATTGGGCTTCTGTAGCTCCAGAAAATCCACTTCGAGTGCAGGGAGGTCAGAATCCAACAGCATCTGCAGTCCTTTTCAGTCTCTGAATCAGATTTTTGCTCAGGTCCCTCAATTTCAGCCAGAAAATACCTGAAATCACAGAAAAACACACAAACTCATAGTAAAGTCTAGAAAAGTGAATTTTAACTAAAAACTAATAAAAATATACTAAAAACTAACTAGATCATACCAAAAACATACTAAAAACAATGCCAAAAAGCGTACAAATTATCCGCTCATCAGCCGTTCAAAAAGTATTTGGTTTAACAGAATATTCTCAAAATAATCTATATTTTAAACATGTGAGCTGCACATGTTTGACAATAGGAACCAATTTGTAATTTTTTAAAGTATGGAGACCAACTGTATAATTTAACTATTTGAAAATGACCAGAAACTCTCTAAGCTATCTGAACCCACCCTGACCCTTTCTAGCTCTCTCACTCTCACTTTCTCAAAAAAAAAAAAAACGAATCAACATAAAAATAGCAACTCAATTTATCAGTGGATTTGGCGTGGTGATGGAGGTGAGAGACACGACAATTGTGAGCTGAGGTGAGAGACAAAGAGCGCTATGATTGGGGTGCCATTTTGGTAAGTGAGAAAGTGAGAGTGAGAGAGCTGGGGAGGGGTGGGGTGGATTCAGATAGCCTTGAGAGTTTTGGTCATTTTTAGATAGTTAAATTACACAGTTGGTCTCCATACTTTCACTAAAATTACAAATTGGTCTCTATTGTCAAACATGTACAACTCACATGTTTAAAATAGAGAATATTATCAAACATTTTTTGAATGGCGGAGACTAAATTGTAAATTTTAATTCTTTTTAGGGACCAATTACAAACTTTTAAAGTATAAGGACCAATTTGTAATTTTACTAAAAGTATAAGGACCAACTATGTAATTTAACCTAAACTTATTTATATAGTACATAAATTTTTTCACATAGTATAAACTTATTGATATAAAATGGAAATTTTTGCATGTAGTACAGAAATTTTTGCACATAGCACATAAATTTTTATTATGAATATATTTTGTTGATTAGCTGAGTCAATGTTCTCAGCATGTGGTCCTTCAAAAATTTACGTGTTGTCCACCAAAATTTCTATGTTGTATATCAAAATCTTTGTGCTATACATATTTTGCGTGTTGTGTGTCAATATTATGGACGTATAGTTTTTCAAAAATTTTTGTATTGTACACCAAAATTTTTATTTTGTAAATTAAAATTTATGTGTTTTAATTTTTTGAATATACATAAAAAAAAGAAAAAGATGAAGAAGATGATGATAATAATAAAGAAGAATAAGAAAAAAAATGAGGAGAAATTAAATAAAGAAGAAGAAGAAGGAGAAAAAAAAGAACGATGACAACGATAATCTAAAATATTTTACAAGTTCAAATACATTCTGATTTTGAATATCTATTAGCCACCAAGCCCTATTGATTTAGATAATCTAAAAGGTTTTACAAGTTCAAATACATTTGATTTTAAATACCTTTTTAGGTGTAAAACTATTATCATTAATAATATATTAAAATTAAATTCTTTTTATATTTGATCGATGGATGTTTATTATATTTTTAAATTGTAAAAACTATTTTATTAAATATAATTATTGCTCCTTGTGTTGAAAGTCATTTTTGTTTGATTTACGAAATATAAATACCATATTTTTTTGAAAGTTATCTTTTTTAAAAAGTTATAACACTACAAAAAAAACATTAAGTACTATCAGATTTAACATCGCAGAGTAGCGGTAGATTTACCGTTGGATTCACCGGCAATAATGACGCCAAATTCATAAGGTTAAGTAATTACCAACAGAATCTATTTTCCGACGGTAAATTCGATGGTAATATTTGTAGGAAAAATAAATTAAATTGGCACGTCCTTTACTATCGAGAAAATTCGACGATAACTCTAATTAGTGAAACGCTCTATTTTGGTGACCCGTAATAGATTACTGTCGGAATTTTTCGATGGTAAATCCGACAGTAAAAGGGGTATAAATTCAAATCACAAATTATCTTCCTCCTCATTCGAACTCTCACCACCATCACCATCATCATCTCTCTCTCTCTCTCTCCTTTCAGTCGCCATCACCACCATCTGCCGCCGCCGAGACCACCGCCATTGCCACCCCCTCGCCGTCACCGTCAACCCTTTATGCCGACCCCTCCTTCTTCTCCTTCTTCCCCCTTCTCTCTCTCTCTCTCTCTTGCCGTCACCACCATCTGCCGCCATTGCAACTTTGGTGACCACCACTGCAACATCTACCTCTTCCCTTATTTCTTGCTTTGTTCTTCATTCATTACAGGTTCTTAAACAACTCTTTTCCAATTCCTTTAATTTAGTTTAGATTTGAGTAGAATTTCAATTTTAATTTTGAATCAATTTCAAAGTTAGTTCAGTTTAGTTTTATAATCTTAGGGAATTTAGGTTGATTAAGTTAGGTTAGATTCAATACATTAGGTTTCGAATTGTTGAAGTGTTTGAAATTGTCTAATTGTGTTAATCATTACATTGATGACTGTTTTTTTAGAAATTGTCACAAAATTGTTAGATAATTTGATATTTGCAGACATCACGATAGGTAGAGGTGCTGCGGATCAGGCTACTAGTCGTGGTTGTAGCCGTGGTTGGGGTAGAGGAAGGATTTCTTACGGTATCCCCGGGACTTCTGGATCTTCTCCCTCTACTTCGACCACCCCGGTGATGCCACAGGTTGCAGGGTTAGCGGACCAGCCGTTCACCATGGTCTCTAACCCCAACTACGTGCAGTGAAGCGGCTTTCGCCGATTCACCAACCTTTTCTGATGTCAATTTCAAGTCGTCTTTCAACGAAGGAACTCTTTATTCCTCTGTTGATTCTTTTAACATTGCTTCTACCAATACAGGTGTTGAGACTATGGCTACTCCAAGAAAAATTACTCTCAAGGAGGTGGGCGCACCTGATATTACCCTCCAACCGCTCCAAGTCCATTATCCTGACTTGGATGCCAACTTTGAGCTGAAAACTGGTCTGATAAATCTGCTTCCTAAGTTTCATGGATCGCCTGATGAAGATTCGATCAAGCATTTGAAAGACTTCCAAGTACTGTGTTCAACCACTAGAAGACATGGGTCAGATGAGCATGCGATTTTGGTCTTCGATTTTTCCTTTTCCATTGAGGGAAAAGCGAAGGAATGATTTTGCACTCAGCCTGATGAGGTGGTTACAAATCGGGACCTACTCCAAAGAGAGTTTTTGGATAAATTCTTCCTCTTGAGGTGACTGATCGGTTGAGGAAGAAAATTTCTTGCATCATACAAAGTGACTCAGAGACGCTCCTGGAGTACTGGGAGCAATTCAAGAAACTACTTGAGTTTTGTCCTCATCACCGAATAAAAGATTTAGTTCTGATAAGATATTTTGTCAAGGTCTTAAGCCTCAAGATAAAATCCTCCTAGATGCCTCTAGCAATGGTTCTTTTGTGAAGTACAAGACGGTGGAGGAAGTTTGGCAACTCATCTCCGACTTAGTCGAATCCACCCAACATTTGAGAGTGAGAAACTCCCGATCCAAAGCTATTGTGGAAGTGTCCCCAAGTGAATCTGCTCTAAACAAAACCTTAAGAGATGACCATCATCCTCAAACAAATACATCAATCACAACAAAGACCCCCAAGAACTCAAAGAGCCCCACAACAATATCAAATCAAAGGACCACAAAAAGTGTGTAGAGTGTGCTCATGTAGTTCTCATTACATTGATGAGTGTCTCCAACTCCAAGATGACAATGTGTTGGCGGTGGCTAATCCGTTCTATAACTGTTCAAACTACCACCCGGAGAATCAAGGTCCCTATCAACAAGGGAACAACTATAACCAAGGGTGGCGAGACAATTCTAATCAAGGGTGGCGGGACAACTCGAACCAAAGATGGAACAATAACCCTCAACCATATCGTAATCAACCATAAAACCAACAATATCAACAAAGTTCACCATTTCAACAACAACAACAACAAGGTCAAAGATATCAACCTTCACATCAAAGACAACCCTAAGTACCCCAAATCACTTACCCCTCTTCTTCTTCAAACCAATCACTAATGGATGACACCCTCCGTATTCTCCTTCAAGAACAAAAAGATACGAGAAGAGAACAACAAGAGTTGATTAAGCGCCAAGAGGCGATCTAGCCACTTTGACCGATGTCGTGTTTCGGTTATCCATGGGGTCATCCAACAACAATTCAACCCCATTTCAACCTTCAAATTCAAGTGGAATCCTATATCAACTACTCTCAAACTCCAAGGGCATTCTTAATACCATTATCTTAAGGTTTGATACTATACAAGAGGAGAGGGTTTTCAATGATTCAATTGCAATGGAGGATGCTCTTGAGGAAGAAATTGTTGAGATAGAGGATGTGGATGAAGAGGAGGCACAAGTGGTTGTTAATGAGGAGGAAGAACAAGCAAAGGCTAAGGATCCCAAGAAGAAAATTGTTGTGGAAGAGCCTATTTCCATTCAGTTTCCAACCACAGTGAAGAAGACTAAGAAGCACTTGGAATTGGATTCTAACATGGTGGATATTTTCAAAAAAGTTGAGGTAACAATCCCTCTCTTTAACGCAATCCGACAAGTACCAAAGTATGTAAAATTTTTGAAAGATTTGTGCATTAATAAAGATAGGATTAATGACTTAGAGACTATTTCATTGGGAAGTTCTATTTCTTTCTTAATGGAAACTATTCCTGAAAAATGTGGTAATCCAGGCCCTTGTCTAGTTTCTTACACTATTGATAGTATACAGTTTGTTGATTGCATGTGTTATCTAGGGACATGTGTTAGTATTATGCCGCTCTTAGTCTATAACAGGTTAAATCTTCCACAGTTGAAGTGGTTAGCTGTTCGTTTGTATTGGCCGACAAGAGTATAATCTCGTTGTGGGAATTGCTGAGGACATATTGGTAAGCATCAAGGGTTTGATCTTTCTGGTGTTTTTTATATTCTTGAAATGCCTCCGAATGATTCAGGAAGGCCATAGTCCCACTAGAGGTTCACTCTATCCTTCGGTCCAACATCATAGGTTGTAGCAGAAGTTCACAATGAATTGTGTGAAAAATTGAGGCTTGATATTAAAAGTCCAAGTATGGAGAAAAGTAATGACCATGATAAAGATGCTCCACCACCTCCATTATTCTAAGAGGATAAATTATCACGTCAAGATTCCAATGAGGAGTTGAAACCTCTTCCTCCTCACTTGAAATATGCATTCCTAGAAGAAGACAACAAATTTCTGGTGATAATTACAAGGGAGCTTGAGGTGTTACGGAAGTACAAGAAAGCGATAGGATGGAGCTTGAATGACATTGTGGGAATAAGCCCACAGTCATGTCTGTATTGCATTTTCTTGGAAGATGGTTGGTGGATGAAATTGTATCTCTTTATAGAATATGATAATAGAGCCTGGTCCAAAATCAACTTCACAACTTCGTTCAACTAACCAGCAAGTGCACTGGGTCGTCCAAGTAATACCTTACGTGAGTAAGGGTCGATCCCACGGAGATTATTGGCTTGAAGCAATCAATACTTATTTTATTTGTCTTAGTCAGGATGCCAATAAGGTTAATTGGATTTTTCTTGTAAAAAGCCAAACTACAAAAATTGTAAGTTGGAATAATAAAGAATACTAGCGTTACTTGTTGTGCAGTAATGGAGAATATGTTGGAGTTTTGGAGATGCTTTGTCCTTTGACTTCAACTCTTCCTTGAAATCCTCTTCTCACACGCAGATCCCTTCCATGGCAAGCTCTATGTAGGGTGTCACCGTTGTCAGTGGCTACTTCCCATCCTCTCAGTGAAAACGTTCCTATGCTCTGTCACAGCACGGCTAATCATCTGTCGGTTCTCAATCAGGTTGGAATAGAATCCATTGATTCTTTTGCGTCTGTCACTAACGCCCAGCCCTCAGGAGTTTGAAGCACGTCACAGTCATTCAATCCCAGAATCCTACTCGAAATACCACAGACAAGGTTTAGACTTTCCGGATTCTTATGAATGCAGCCATCAATCCAGCTTATACCACGAAGATTCTGATTGGGGAATCTAAGAGACATTCATTCAATCTGATGTAGAACGGAGGTGGTTGTCAGGCACACGTTCGTGGATTGAGGAAGGTGATGTGTGTCACGGATCATCACCTTCTTCACAATTAAGCGCGAATAAACATCTTAGACAAGAACAAGCGTGTTTGAAGGGAAAACAAAGGAATTGTATTAAATCATCGAGACGCTGCAGAGCTCCTCACCCCCAACAATGGAGTTTAGAGACTCATGCCGTCAAAAGTATGTAATTCAGATCTGAAAATGTCATGAGGTACAAGGAATGTCTGTAAAAGTTGTTTAAATAGTAAACTAGTAGCCTAGGTTTACAGAAAATGAGTAAACTAAGATAATTGGTGCAGAAATCCACTTCTGGGGCCCACTTGGTGTGTGCTGGGGCTGAGAATAAAGCTATCCACGAGTAGAGGCCTTTCTTGGCGTTAAACTCCAGATTATGACGTGTTTTGGGCGTTCAACTCCGGATCATGACGTTTTTCTGGCGTTTAACTCCAGACAGCAACATGAACTTGGCGTTCAACGCCAAGTTACGACGTCTATCCCCGCGCAAAGTATGGACTATTATATATTGCTGGAAAGCCCTGGATGTCTACTTTCCAACGCCGTTGAGAGCGCGCCAATTGGACTCCTGTAGCTCCAGAAAATCCAGTTCGAGTGCAGGGAGGTCAGGATCCAACAGCATCAGCAGTCCTTTTTCAGCCTAAGTCAGATTTTTGCTCAGCTTCCTCAATTTCAGTCAGAAAATACCTGAAATCATAGAAAAATACACACACTCATAGTAAAGTCCAGAAATATGATTTTTGCTTAAAAACTAATAATATTTAACTAAAAACTAATTAAAACATGCTAAAATCTACAAGAAATTACCCCCAAAAAGCGTATAAAATATCCGCTCATCACAACACCAAACTTAAACTGTTGCTTGTCCTCAAGCAACTAGATAAATAAAATAGGCTTTAGCAAAATTTAAGAAGTAATAATATTTTAGAGTTTTAAATGAAGCTCATATTCTTATTAGATGAGCGGGGCTTGTAGCTTTTTGTTTCTGAACAGTTTTGGCATCCCCCTGTATCTTTAAATTTTCAGAATAATTGGCATCCTTAGGAACTCAGAATTCAGATAGTATTATTGACTCTCCTAGTGTAGTATGTTGATTCTTGAACACAGTTATTTATGAGTCTTGGCCGTGGCCCTAAGCACTTTGTTTTCCAGTATTACCACCAGATACATAAATGCCACAGACACATAACTGGGTGAACCTTTTCAGATTGTGACTTAGCTTTGCTAAAGTCCCCAGTTAGTGGTGTCCAGAGCTCTTAAGCACACTCTTTTGCTTTGGATCACGACTTTAACCACTCAGTCTCAAGCTTGTAACTTGGACCTGCATGCCACAAGCATATGGTTAGGGACAGCTTGGTTTAGCCGCTTAGGCCTGGATTTTATTTCCTTGGGCCCTCCTATCCATTGATGCTCAAAGCCTTGGATCCCTTTTTTACTCTTGGCTAGTGCTCATGGCTTGTTTTTTTTTTTTTTTTGAACTGCTTTTTCTTGCTTCAAGAATCAATTTCATGATTTTTTCAGATCATCAATAATATTTTTCGTGTTCCTCATCCTTTCAGGAGCCAATATTCATCAAATTCAAAGTACAATTTATGCACTGTTCAAGCATTCATTCAGAGAACAAAAAGTATTGCCACCACACATAATTAATTATAATTTTTATTATTAAGAACTCGAAAATATAAATTACTTCTTTATTCTAAAAAAAATCTACTTTATTCATGCCTGATGATGATGAGAAAAATAAATTATAGCTTGATTGGAAATAAAATCAAAATAGATAAACTAATTACTACTACTCCTATATAACTTCTAAGGTAAAATCCTATAATAATACTATCACAGAGTTAAAGCTGGAATTAGAACTTAACAACCTGTATTTTGGGAAGTGGATGTTCCTCTAGTCTGTGGGGTGCCTTCAAGAATTAATTTCTGACGCTTCAGCTCCCTTAAGTTCACATCCTTGCTCTTCCTGTTCTCTTAGGTGCCATGATCTTAATGAGTTTTAGCTCAGTGATCATGGCAAATCACACCAAACTTAGAGGTTTGCTTGTCCTCAAGCAAAAGAAAGGAAAGGAGAGGAGTAGGAGGAAAGGTATTTTCAAATAAAGATAAGATGAGTTGAAAAAGATATGAGACGAAATTAAAAATATTTGAAAAAGAATTGGATTGGAAAAAGATTTGGGCTTATGAATTAAGATATATTTGATATTTTTGAAAAAGGGATTTTAGAAATTAGTGTTTCTAGAAATTAGGATTAAAAATTTTAGAATTGAAGGATGACATTTTGAAACATGTTTATGCAAGAAATCATGAATTGAAACATAAAAATTTAGAAAAATTATGAAGAAAAACGAATTGTACCTCCTCCCATCATCCTGGCGTTGAACGCCCACATGGTGCATGTTTTGGGCGTTCAACGCCCAAATGTTGCTTCTCCTGGGCGTTCAACGCCCATCTGGTGCTTCTTTCTGGCGTTGAACGCCAGAAAGTCCTTTGTCACTGGGCATTTTTCTGAACGCCCAGGATGCTAGCAGACTGGCGTTAAACGCCCAGAAGGTGCATCTTTCTGGCGTTTAACGCCCAGAAGAGCTCCTTTCTGGCGTTTAACGCCCAGATGGCTACCCTTACTGGCGTTAAACGCCCAGTGGGAGCTTCTTTTGGGCGTTTAACGCCCAAAGTATTTCTTACTGACTTTTTCATGCCAGTGAGCTTCCAATTTTCCCTGTAACTCTGTGACTTCAACCAATTGCTGTTTTACCTTGAAGAGACTTTGACATATACCTGTAAAAAAAAAGAAAATTTATTTAATTAGTAAATAAACTTTGTAAATGGCTGGGTTGCCTCCCAGCAAGCGCTTCTTTAATGTCATTAGCTGGACTATTACTGAGTTTTAATCAAGTCTCAGTTTTGAGCATTCTTGCTCAAAATTGCCTTCAAGATAATGTTTGACTCTTTGTCCATTAACAATGAACTTTTTGTTAGAGTCACTATCCTGAAGTTCTATGTATCCATATGGTGATACGCTTGTAATTACATATGGACCTCTCCACCGGGATTTTAATTTCCCGGGGAATAATTTGAGCCTAGAGTTAAATAGCAGAACTTTCTGCCCCGGCTCAAAGACTCTGGATGACAATTTCTTATCATGCCATTTTTTCGCTTTCTCTTTGTAAATCTTTGCATTTTCGAAAGCATTGAGTCTAAATTCCTCTAGCTCATTTAACTGGAGCAATCGTTTTTCTCCAGCTAGCTTGGCATCAAGGTTCAGGAATCTGGTTGCCCAATAGGCCTTATGTTCCAGTTCCACTGGCAAGTGACATGCCTTTCCATACACAAGCTGGTATGGAGAGGTCCCTATGGGGGTCTTGAATGCTGTTCTGTATGCCCACAGAGCATCATCCAAGCTTCTTGCCCAATCCTTTCTACGGTTAATTACAGTCCGTTCCAGGATTCTTTTGAGCTCTCTATTTGAGACTTCAGCTTGCCCATTAGTTTGTGGATGATATGGAGTAGCTACCCTGTGGCTAACTCCATAACGAACCAGAGCAGCATAAAGCTGTTTATTGCAGAAATGAGTGCCCCCATCACTGATTAACACTCTAGGGATACCAAATCTGCTGAAGATGTGTTTCTGGAGGAATTTTAACACTGTTTTAGTGTCATTGGTGGGTGTTGCAATGGCCTCCACCCATTTGGATACATAATCCACTGCCACCAGAATATAAGTGTTTGAGTATGATGGTGGGAAAGGTCCCATGAAGTCAATGCCCCATACATCAAACAACTCAATCTCCAAGATTCCTTGTTGAGGCATGGCATAACTGTGAGGTAGGTTGCCTGATCTTTGGCAACTGTCACAATTAAGCACAAATGCTCGGGAATCTTTATAGAGAGTAGGCCAGTAGAAGCCACTTTGGAGGACTCTTGTGGCTGTTCGCTCACTTCCAAAATGTTCTCCATACTGTGATCCATGGCAATGCCAAAGGATCTTCTGTGCTTCCTCTTTAGGCACACATCTACGGATTACTCCGTCTGCACATCTCTTGAAGAGATATGGTTCATCCCAAAGATAGTACTTTGCATCTGTGATTAATTTCTTTGATTGCACCTTACTGTACTCTTTGGGTATGAATCTTACTGCCTTGTAGTTTGCAATGTCTGCAAACCATGGCACTTCCTGGACGGCCAGCAGTTGCTCATCCGGAAAGGTTTCAGAAATGTCAGTGAGAGGGAGGGACGCCCCTTCCTCTGGTTCTATTCGGGACAGATGATCTGCTACTTGATTTTCTGTCCCTTTTCTGTCTCTTATTTCTATATCAAACTCTTGCAGAAGCAACACCCATCTGATGAGTCTGGGTTTCGAATCCTGCTTTGTGAGTAGATATTTAAGAGCAGCATGATCAGTGTACACAATCACTTTTGATCCTACTAAATAGGATCTAAATTTGTCAATAGCGTAAACCACTGCAAGTAGCTCTTTTTCTGTGGTTGTGTAATTTTTCTGTGCATCATTTAGAACACGGCTGTCATAGTAAATGACGTGCAGAAGCTTGTCATGCCTTTGTCCCAACACTGCACCAATGGCATGGTCACTGGCATCACACATCAGTTCAAATGGTAATGTCCAGTCTGGTGCAGAGATTATAGGTGCTGTAACTAATTTAGCTTTCAGGGTCTCAAATGCCTGCAGACACTCTTCATCAAAGATAAATGGCGTGTCTGCAGCTAGCAGGTTGCTCAGAGGTTTGGCGATTTTTGAAAAATCCTTTATAAACCTCCTATAGAACCCTGCATGTCCCAGAAAGCTTCTGATTGCCTTAACATTAGCAGGTGGTGGTAATTTTTCAATTACTTCTACCTTAGCTTGGTCCACCTCTATCCCCTTGTTCGAAATTTTGTGCCCAAGGACAATTCCTTCAGTCACCATAAAGTGACATTTTTCCCAGTTTAAAACCAGATTAGTCTCTTGGCATCTTTTCAGAACAAGTGCTAAATGGTTTAGGCAGGAGCTGAATGAGTCTCCAAATACTGAAAAGTCATCCATGAAGACTTCCAGGAATTTTTCCACCATATCAGAGAAAATTGAGAGCATGCACCTCTGAAAGGTTGCCGGTGCATTGCACAGGCCAAATGGCATCCTTCTGTATGCAAATACTCCAGATGGGCATGTGAATGCCGTTTTCTCTTGATCCTGGGGATCTACTGCAATTTGATTATAACCTGAATATCCATCCAGGAAGCAGTAGTATTCATGACCTGCTAGTCTTTCTAGCATCTGGTCTATGAATGGTAAAGGAAAATGATCCTTTCTGGTGGCTGTATTGAGCCTTCTGTAATCAATGCACATACGCCACCCTGTAACTGTTCTTGTAGGAACCAGTTCATTTTTTTCATTATGAACCACTGTCATGCCTCCTTTCTTTGGGACAACTTGGACAGGGCTCACCCAGGGGCTGTCAGAAATAGGATAAATAATCCCAGCCTCTAGTAATTTAGTGACCTCCTTCTGCACCACTTCCTTCATGGCTGGGTTCAGCCGCCTCTGTGGTTGGACCACAGGCTTGGCGTCACCTTCCAATAGGATCTTATGCATGCATCTGGCTGGGCTAATGCCCTTAAGATCACTGATGGACCACCCAAGAGCTGTCTTGTGTGTCCTTAGCACTTGAATTAGTGCTTCCTCTTCCTGTGGCTCTAAGCTAGCGCTTATAATTACAGGAAAGGTATCACCTTCTCCCAGAAATGCATATTTCAGGGATGGTGGTAATGGTTTGAGTTCGGATTTTGGAGGTTTCTCCTCTTCTTGAGGGATTTTCAGAGGTTCTATTATCTTCTCTGACTCCTCCAAATCAGGCTGAACATCTTTAAAGATGTCCTCTAGCTCTGATTCCAAACTCTCAGCCATATTGACCTCTCTTACCAGAGAATCAATAATATCAACACTCATGCAGTCATTTTGGGTGTCTGGATGTTGCATTGCTTTGACAACATTCAACTTGAACTCCTCCTCATTGACTCTCAAGGTCACTTCCCCTTTTTGGACATCAATGAGGGTTCGGCCAGTTGCTAGGAAAGGTCTTCCTAGAATGAGAGTTGCACTCTTGTGCTCCTCCATTTCCAGCACCACAAAGTCAGTAGGAAAGGCGAATGGCCCAACCTTGACAATCATGTCCTTAATCACACCTGATGGGTACTTAATGGAGCCATCAGCAAGTTGAAGACATATCCTGGTTGGTTTAATTTCTTCAGTTAAACCAAGCTTTCTGATAGTAGATGCAGGTATTAAGTTGATACTTGCCCCAAGATCACATAAAGCTTGCTTGGTACAATTACCCTCTAATGTGCATGGTATCATAAAGCTCCCAGGATCTTTAAGCTTCTCAGGTAAGCTTTTCAGAATGATTGCACTGCATTCTTCAGTGAGGTAGACTTTTTCAGTTTCCCTCCAATCCTTCTTATGACTTAAGATTTCTTTCATGAACTTAGCATAAGAAGGTATTTGCTCAAGTGCTTCTGCAAACGGAATCTTTATTTCAAGAGTCCTGAGATAGTCTGCAAAGCGGGCAAATTGCTTATCCTGTTCCGCTTGGCGGAGTTTTTGAGGATAAGGCATTTTGGCTTTGTTTTCCTCAACCTTAGTTGCTGCAGGTTTATTACCTACAGAAGTGGGTTGGGAAGCCTTTTTAGAAAGGTCAGCACTTGTATGTGACTGATCACCCACTGGCATTTGAATGCTAGGAGTGGAAGCTGGAGTGGCGTTAGACGCCATCTCCTTGTTTGTTACTGGCGTTTGAATGCCAGAACCATGTCCCTTTTGGGCGTTCAACGCCAGATCCATGCTTGTTTCTGGCGTTGAACGCCAGGAATGAGCATGGGCTGGGCGTTCAGCGCCAGCATCATTCCTCTCTGGGCTCTGATTGTCCTCAGAGGGATTTTTAGTATCCTCTTGTTCATTTCTTGGTTTCCTGCTGCTTTGAGGTGAGGTATTTAATGTTTTCCCACTTCTTAATTGAACTGCTTGGCATTCTTCTGTTATTTGTTTTGACAGTTGCTTTTCTGTCTGCTTTAATTGCACTTCCATGTTCCTGTTAGCCATTCTTGTTTCCTGTAATATTTCCTTGAATTCGGCTAGTTGCTGAGTTAGAAAATCTAATTGCTGATTGAATTCATTAGCCTGATCCACTGGACTGAGTTCTGCAGTTACTGTTTTAGCTTCTTCTTTCATAGAGGATTCACTGCTTAGGTACAGATGCTGATTTTTGGCAACTGTATCAATAAGCTCTTGAGCTTCTTCAATTGTTTTTCTCATGTGTATAGATCCACCAGCTGAGTGGTCTAGAGAAATCTGAGCTTTTTCTGTAAGCCCATAGTAGAAGATGTCTAATTGCACCCATTCTGAAAACATTTCAGAGGGGCATTTTCTTAGCATCTCTCTGTATCTCTCCCAAGCATCATAAAGGGATTCATGATCTCCTTGTTTGAAGCCTTGGATGTTTAGCCTTAGCTGTGTCATCCGTTTGGGAGGGAAATAGTGATTCAGGAATTTTTCTGACAGCTGTTTCCATGTTTTTATGCTGTTCTTAGGCTGGTTGTTTAACCACCTCTTAGCTTGGTCTTTTACAGCAAATGGAAACAGTAATAGTCTGTAGACATCCTGATCTACTTCCTTATCATGTACTGTATCAGCAATTTGCAGAAATTGTGCCAGAAACTCTGTAGGTTCTTCATGTGGAAGACCAGAATACTGGCAGTTTTGCTGCACCATGATAATGAGCTGAGGATTCAGCTCAAAGCTACTAACTCCAATGGAGGGTATACAGATACTACTCCCATATGAAGCAGTAGTGGGGTTAGCATATGACCCCAAAGTCCTCTTGGACTGTTCATTCCCACTTACTTCCATAATGGAATACAAGTTGAGAATTTATATGTTGATATTTATTTATTTTATAGTAATGGAATAAAAATAAAATAAAAAAATGGAATATAAAAAAAAATATTTTGAAAATATTTTGTGAAAATTTTTTCGAAAAAATTGAAATTGAAAATTGAATTTTATATTAAAAATTTCGAAAAAGTAGTTTTAAAATTAGTTAGAAAATAAAATTTTTTTGAATTTTGAATTTTATGATGAAAGAGAAAAACACACAAAAGACACAAGATTTAAAATTTTTAGATTTAGTGCTCCTTATTTTCGAAAATTTTTGGAGGGAAAAACACCAAGGAACACCAAACTTAAAAATTTTAAGATCAAGACACAAGAAAAATTCAAGAACACCTTGAAGATTCATAAGAACACCAAGAACAAAAGAAAGAACACCAAACTTAAAATTTTTAGAAAACTTTAAGAAAATTTTCGAAGATTATAAAGAGATTAACAAGAAAACACCAAACTTAAAGTTTGGCACAAGATTCAATCCAAGAAAAATTATTATTATTATTTTTTTTTTTTGAAAAAGATTCCAAAGGGTATAACCAATTATCAAGAACAACTTAAAGATCAAGGAAGAACCAAGAACACCAACACGAAATTTTCAAAGAAAATATAAAATATGCAATTAACACCAAACTTAGAACAAGACACTAAACTCACGAAAATTTAACAATTAATTAAGAAAAATAATATTTTTGAAAAGAGATTTTTGAAAAGAAACTATCCTATCAAAATTTAATGACTCTATAACAACAAAAATAAATTATTCCTAATCTAAGAAATAAAATAAGCCTTCAATTGTCCAAACTCAATAATCCCCAGCAACGGCGCCAAAAACTTGGTGGACGAAATTGTATCTCTTTATAGAATATGATAATAGAGCCTGGTCCAAAATCAACTTCACAACTTCGTTCAACTAACCAGCAAGTGCACTGGGTCGTCCAAGTAATACCTTACGTGAGTAAGGGTCGATCCCACGGAGATTATTGGCTTGAAGCAATCAATACTTATTTTATTTGTCTTAGTCAGGATGCCAATAAGGTTAATTGGATTTTTCTTGTAAAAAGCCAAACTACAAAAATTGTAAGTTGGAATAATAAAGAATACTAGCGTTACTTGTTGTGCAGTAATGGAGAATATGTTGGAGTTTTGGAGATGCTTTGTCCTTTGACTTCAACTCTTCCTTGAAATCCTCTTCTCACACGCAGATCCCTTCCATGGCAAGCTCTATGTAGGGTGTCACCGTTGTCAGTGGCTACTTCCCATCCTCTCAGTGAAAACGTTCCTATGCTCTGTCACAGCACGGCTAATCATCTGTCGGTTCTCAATCAGGTTGGAATAGAATCCATTGATTCTTTTGCGTCTGTCACTAACGCCTAGCCCTCAGGAGTTTGAAGCACGTCACAGTCATTCAATCCCAGAATCCTACTCGGAATACCACAGACAAGGTTTAGACTTTCCGGATTCTCATGAATGCAGCCATCAATCCAGCTTATACCACGAAGATTCTGATTGGGGAATCTAAGAGACATTCATTCAATCTGATGTAGAACGGAGGTGGTTGTCAGGCACACGTTCGTGGATTGAGGAAGGTGATGAGTGTCACGGATCATCACCTTCTTCACAATTAAGCGCGAATAAACATCTTAGACAAGAACAAGCGTGTTTGAAGGGAAAACAAAGGAATTGTATTAAATCATCGAGACGCTGCAGAGCTCCTCACCCCCAACAATGGAGTTTAGAGACTCATGCCGTCAAAAGTATGTAATTCAGATCTGAAAATGTCATGAGGTACAAGGAATGTCTGTAAAAGTTGTTTAAATAGTAAACTAGTAGCCTAGGTTTACAGAAAATGAGTAAACTAAGATAATTGGTGCAGAAATCCACTTCTGGGGCCCACTTGGTGTGTGCTGGGGCTGAGAATAAAGCTATCCACGAGTAGAGGCCTTTCTTGGCGTTAAACTCCAGATTATGACGTGTTTTGGGCGTTCAACTCCGGATCATGACGTTTTTCTGGCGTTTAACTCCAGACAGCAACATGAACTTGGCGTTCAACGCCAAGTTACGACGTCTATCCCCGCGCAAAGTATGGACTATTATATATTGCTAGAAAGCCCTGGATGTCTACTTTCCAACGCCGTTGAGAGCGCGCCAATTGGACTCCTGTAGCTCCAGAAAATCCAGTTCGAGTGCAGGGAGGTCAGGATCCAACAGCATCAGCAGTCCTTTTTCAGCCTAAGTCAGATTTTTGCTCAGCTTCCTCAATTTCAGTCAGAAAATACCTGAAATCATAGAAAAATACACACACTCATAGTAAAGTCCAGAAATATGATTTTTGCTTAAAAACTAATAATATTTAACTAAAAACTAATTAAAACATGCTAAAATCTACAAGAAATTACCCCCAAAAAGCGTATAAAATATCCGCTCATCAATGGTGCCAAGCCAGTCCAACAACCTCAGAGGCGTTTGAACCCAACAATCCTTAACGTGGTAAAAAAAAAGGCTACTAGACTCCTGAAGGCAGACATTATCTATCCCATTTTTTATAATAAATGGGTAGGTTCTGTTCAAGTAGTACCTAAAAAATCTGGAGTAACTATGATAAAGGCAGATAGTGGAGAGCTAGTAGCAACCAGAGTCCAGAATGTATGGAAGGTCTGCATAGATTACCAGCAATTAAATCTGGGTGCCTAGACTGAGTTGATGACGAATTCGACTTCGCAGGCGGCTCCCATGAATTGGCCGTGCGCATTTTTATCAACAATTTCATCTATGCGCATTTTGAAAATTAATAATTTTTATATATTTATTTAAATAAAAAAACCCTTAAACATCTATGGTCATGTTTTTGAAAAAATTAGTGACCAATTTTTTTTAAGTTAAGGCCATAGAGGATTTTAGGTCACAATTTTCAAATAGGATTAAAGAAATCGTGACCTAAAGTCTAAAAATGATGTAGTTTTTGATATATCACATTTTTTAGTAAAAAGTTTGGTATTTCATCTATGTTAATTACGTAAATTTTGTATTTCTGCTCGCATGCTCCGTTTTCTAGTAATTCCACTACCGTCGATTGGAGCCTTCACTGTCGTCATCACAAACCAAGGCTTTAGTCCCGCCGCCGTCTTCCATCGTCACTCACTCGCCTTATTTCTCTTTTGCTTTCTCGTTCGGCATTATTAGATCGTCGTGAGGAATGTAGTGGAAAGATGAGAAAACAAAATTGTATATTTAGTGAATCTAATCTTATTAGAATCCGCTCTTTAAATTAGGAAGAAAAACTCCAATAATAAAACTAAATTCAGTATCAATTTATCAATTTCTTCTTTGATACAATCACTACAACAATTTTGATCTATGGCAACATATATTCGAAACAATACTTAAAAAATGTTGTCTAAAATAATAAAAAGCAACTCTTAATATTTGTTGCAAAAAAATAAGACTATTGCAACTCTTTTAAATCAACATGTTATAAATGTTATTTTTTAGTTAATTAAAAAACATAACAAAAATGTTGCTTTAATAAATTAAATAGACAACATTTATTATATTCATATATTACATTTTATAAAAATTGCTTTAAAATTTTTAATAAACATCAACTTATAAATGTTGTCTAAAATAAATTAATATTTTTTTTAAATTATAAGCTTCTCTCCAAATATTTTAACAAAATATTTTTACCACTTTAACTAAAAAAAAGAAAAACAAAACCCCTTTCCTCCACGGGCCTTCAATTCATCATCTTCTTCTCCTTTTACTGAAAGAAAGTCTGAGACAAAACCCTAACCCTAACAAGCACAAAATCATCTTCATCTTCCTCTCTTCGATGATGGCAATAGAGGAGACATTGACGTGTGCTCTTCTTTGCTAATTCATCCTCATCTTCATCTTCCTCAGACATTGACGTGCTACTAAATCATCTTCTTCTTCGTCTTCTTCTCTTCGAGGATGGCAATGGAGGTCTTGACACGCGTTTGAGCTTTGATTCTCTCTGCTTGTAGTTCGAGATTCAATCTTCTCTGCTCGCAATCGAGATTCAATCCACTTTGTTCGCGTTTGATCTTCGATTGTCTCTGCTAGCAGTTCGAGCTTCCATCATTTCTGCTCGCTTGTTCATCACCGGGTACCTATGATTCTGCATATTCCTTTTTCTTTTTCATTTTGAATCCTAATTTTAATAATGTTGATGTTGCTATTATAGGGTTTTTGGTAATAATGTTGCTGTTTCGAGCTTGCCGTTCATATTTGTGTATATTTGTGTATTTTGTAACTAGATCTATAAAGTCTTTAGGTTTTGCTTGCCGTTCATCTATGATCTCTTCCAATTTGCCAGCGTTCTTCTGCTAGGGTTCATCACCGCTGATCATTGTTTTACAGGTACTCATGATTTTATCTCTGTTTTTCTTTTCTATTTTTGTGTTTTGAATCCTAATTTTTGGTTATATGAAATTTGTTGCTGTATGTGTGCATTAGTGTTGAAGCAACTCTACTGTCACTGTGTGCGTTTAATGGAACTGCATGTGTATTTTAAATCTTCTGGTTGAACTTAAACTTGTTTTTACATACATAGCTTTGTGCAGTACCATTTTATTTTGGTTTTTTATTATTGTGGGAGTTCTTGTTTCTAGACCCAAGGAAATGAGGCAAGAGGTAGCGGCTGTTTGCTCATTTAATTTGGCTGAAAATCTGCACTTTGAGTCCTTTAGCTTTTAACTGGTGATTTTACTTGTATTGCTAGAAAATGTAAAATGCTTAGCTATTAGCCAGAGTTGATCTTAGTTAGCTTATTTTGAGTTAGGATTTTGTTATTTTTTATAGTGTAAATTGATTATGTAACAAATGTTAGATCCTAGTTCCTAGCTACCACCAATGACAATGCGTCTAAATTCTAATAGTCTCCTTTGCTTCTAGAAAATAAAATATGTCATAAGGAACACAATAAAAAAAAGAAGATAAAAAGGTTTTTTAGTTCCATATCTTTTTTTAGAATATTAACATACAAATAGTTTAATATTTTATAAATCTAAATCATTTCATAAATGGTTACATCAAACTCAAATTTATATAACACCAGATGCAGATTGACATGGACTAAATTTGTGCATTGCTAAGGCTTTCACAGCTTTTAAGCACTGATATTTCAAGTTTCCAGACCCAGAAAAATGAGATCACTTCAGTTCTTGGCCAAACTCATATTTGTATACTTCATCTTCTTCAAAAACTGAATAAAATTGGAAAAGAAGAAGTGAAAATATTATTAGCTTTCAAAGTTATCTTTCCGACAAATTTAAATATAGGATTGATGCAATGCTGCTTCAATTCAAGCAGTGTTCTGTTAATACAAGATTATTAACAAACACTAAAAAGTGTGTGTGTGTGAAAACAGGAAAGTGAGTGGAAGCTGCTTGTGTAACTTCTATCAGCATAAGGCTTTGCTTTGTTGACTTGCGTGAAAAAGACAAAAAGGTGAATTGGTTATTACTGGAAATGATAATCGATATAGTATTTTACTGTTTTCATGTGTGTTTTTGAGTAAATGAATGTGTTAATCAATAACTATATGAGACTGATTATAATTTGTAGTTAGCGTTAAGGAAAATAAAACATTCTATGCAGATACTTCGATTTTTTGCACTTTGGTTATATTATTTATGAAATTTGTTATAAACATGAATCATATTTGATTATAATAACTTGTAAAGTTTGATTATAGATTTGAACATAAGACTACTACTTTCTTATACAAGTGACTTGATTTACGGCTGATTTTTGGATCATATGGTTGTAATATTATAAATATAATAATCTTAAGATATATTTTCCCCCTATTACTACTATTAAAAGTTGTGTAAGAAAACAAGAAAACTTCGTATAAAAAGCGTCTTCATCGATGCCATTAGAAGCCAAGAAAATATCGGTTAGTTAATTAGACAGTTGGCAGCGAGTTACTTAGAAGTCAGTAATAATTAGTAGTAGGAAATCTGTTATCAAGTAAGCAGCATGTATATAACCACCCTCCATTTCAGTAATGAATGAGAAAATCATACTCACTTCTCATGATTCACCTTCTCTAATCTAAGTAACTAGTGCACTAACAGCGTAAATGAGAAGTAGCGATAGCAGAATCAATAAGTTCAACTATGAATGTTGAGCTATCAAAATTCAGAAGCATAACTAATATATACAAGTGGATTGCTCATGCTTTTACAATAAAAGACATATTACAATATGTGTATTAAGAAGTCAAAAGTGACATAAAGAACAACTAATACTAGCCCCAAACATATATAAACCCTTCATTTTCTGTGTTTGTGCCGTAGATTTACATTTATTTCTGGGTTCATATCCTAGCTGGATGGATGCAATGAGGTGTGTCAAAAGCTTCAGATCTGGGGAACCATTTAGCTGAAGAGATCAAGGCTTGGTAATGATACATGTAAGTATGTAACATATTGAGAAACCTGTGCCATGAACTATGAGAACTAAGTGGTGTGGGAACTGGGAACTTAAACTTAAACTCTGGTCTCTCCTTCTTATAAGTAAAACTCTAAGGCTCAAAACCATGGCTTAAAAGAGAGTGAACATATTCCTTCTTTGATGCTTTTTCTGGGGAATGAAATGGAATTAGTGAATTACCACTTTTAAGCATAAACATATATAAGGAGGACCAATTATGAGGACTGGGTCATTGGGTGGGGCAGCTAGCTATTGTGGTTGTTTCTAGAAATTACATTATTGAAATTGGCATCCTAATCATAATGATTAATATAGTAGTGATGACAAATTGAGAATAGATTAATAGTGATTAGTTCATTTATGCAGAGTAGTCCACTAAACTAATATTCTTAGTCCTGTTATATTTGCGCATAATAAAATCCAACTAACTAGGCTTCTTTGGATGGCTTCTTTCAACGCCATATATAACTCATTATTTTACAGGTCTCGTCAAGAAAGAAACTAAAAAAGAAAAAAAGAATTGTGGTCTGTGTTCTTTATTAGAAAAAAAGAAAATTAATATTTTTTTTAAAAATAATTAGAAAATATTTATTTTTTAAGTTTCTTTTTTTCTCATTTCATCTTATTTTTTATTTGATCTCCTTAATGCATCTAGATGTTAGTACTGATCATACTTGGAGGCAGTTTTCATTAAATAATACTGCACTTAAAATAGACATCCATTAATCCTGGCTTGAGTTATAGTTTTAGTTCCAACTTAATAATTCACTATGTGGTTTGCAGATACTTAATAAGAACTGGATCTGTTCTTTTTTAAATTTTCTAAATAGAATCCTATGTGAATGAAAATACCTCATTTATGCTGATCCTGTTTTGAATGTTGGAAAACATAAAGTTTTTAGTCTTGTTCTATTTCAGGTTCTTTTGTCAATTTGCTCATTATTGACGGATCCCAACCTGCTAAGTATGAAGCTACTGCACGCAGCTGAACACTAAGTGCAAATTATTGCGGCATGACCTCGTAAGATATTTCTATCTTATACTTATTTGCTTTTATATGTTTATGTTATTCTTTTGCACTTTTTAATATATTTTATATTAAGCAACTGTGCATATATAGCAAGTTTCAGATTCCATTTTGATAAATAAAAATCGTTTTTAGTTTAATAGTAATATCACTATGAACAATTAGGTTTTCCCAGGACTCATCCAAGAACTGGATGAGTTTACCAAGACATAGCCAAGAGTTTAGAGACAGCGTCAATATATTCTTGGACTATGCTTACTCCGTTGGAAACCCCAGGACTCTTGCTATTTTTAATCAATAATCTTTTTTTCTTTTTCCTTTTTAATTACTTATTTTTGTAGCGTTGTGCTACTGTGAGGAAGAAAATTTTTTCCTCATTGCTGAAATAATGTGGCTATGTTGGGGAGTAATGCGTGTTGTCACTGCAACAGACTCTAGTAACTGCTGTCTCATTCACAGGAATGGCAGAAATTGTCAACGGAGTTGTTTCATATATTTATCTTTTCATTTCTTCCCCCTTCAAATTTATGTTTCAGTCATTTATATGCTGTAACTTTATAAGTTGTTTCAATGGATTCTACACTAAAAAATTGAAATATATGGATCTTGAATTATTCTGTTCCTTTGATTTTATTCTATTAGTGTTGTTTTGCTATTTTATGGATAATCATATGGTTAGAACTTAGAACAATTTGGAAGTTTTCTGACACTTGTATTTTCAGCTGACACAGGTTAAGAATTATTGCCTTAATAGGGAAGTTTGATGTTACTCGCACATAGTTATTAGGGGAGTATAACAATGGCTATTGCAGCAGTTATTGGACTCAGTGGAGGCAAGAGGATTTTGAGTTCATCATACCATTACTCTGATGTTACCGAAAAGCTTCCATTTGGCACTGATTTTGGATCCACACACTATCAGATTGTTCCAACAAAGTCAAGCATAGATATAAAATATGCAAGTAGATTGACATCTTTTTGATAAATATTAATTACTATTTTATTATGACAATTATTGTTAGACAAGAATTTTATTATTTTGTTGAGAATTATTGATGAACATGTATTTGAAATACTAATTGGACTTTTTAATATCTATTTTAATTAGAATTTTATTATTAGTTATTTTGTCTCTTTTATAATTTTTTTCTATTGTGCACAAATTTATTTATTAATTAAAATAATTACATATGTATAAACAAAAAATTTTATTGTAAATTTTAATTTTTTGTATTTTTATTATAAAAATAATTTTTATTTTTATCAAAAAGGCAACCCTTTTATTAGTTGCATATTTTGAATATTAGACAACACTTGTATGGTTGCATATCCAAAAGAAAAAGCAACACTTGTATAGGTTGCATATCCAAAAGAAAAGATAACACTTGTATAGGTTGCATATCCTAAAGAAAAGACAATACTTTAAAGGGTTGTATATTCAAAACTAATAGGCAACACTTTAAAGTATTGCAAATTCAAACTTATAAGCAACACATAAAAGAGTTGAATTTTATTGCAAATAGGCAATATTTTTTAGTAGTGGTCAAAATATGAGAAAAGACAACATTACAAAAGTGTTGTCTCAAAGACACTTTTGAAGTGTTGTTGTTTTTTAACCAAAGGCAACACTTACGAAATGTTGCTTTTGTTGCTCTCAAAAGCAACGCTTTTGAAACCAAAAAGTGTTGCCTTGATCTAAGGCAACGGCTGCATATGCAACGCCGCCCAAAAACGTTGTCTTAGGTGCAAAAGTGTTGCCATAGATCAAAAGCAACATTTTATCAGCCTTTAAGCAACACTTTTTAAATATTGCCTCAACCTGAAAATGTTGTAGTGAATGGTAATAAATTAATAATCCCTTATTTATACTCTAAAAAACTAAGTAATTCTAACAGGGTTAATGAGTATCCTTCCTAACATTTAATCGTAACAGATCTAGTACTTATTTTATATGCTACTAATAATTTTTGTTGTTGGACCCTGCTATATATTTAGTGCTAGTTACTAGTAATCAGTAAATTAGTCTTTTGGTTATTCAAGTTTCGGAATGTTTCTTATAGTTTTTTATATTTTTTTATATTTTTAGATTTTTTTACATATAAAATAATAAAAATAAATATTAATATATTTATTTTTCTCTTACTTTTGAATAATCTTTTCTTTACACTTTTGAATATTTTTTATTGTATGATTTCTGTTACGGCCCGGCCCAGAACCAGCTTTGGGCCGACCCGACCCATGTAACACCCGACCCGGGCACGCGCCCTACAACCGACCCGGACACGCGTCCTGTACGGATCACACACGTGCTGCAGGACAGCGTCCTTGGGAATATGGGCCTGTCACGTAAGGGGCCCACTGCTGACATGTATATAAGGGGAAGATTGGCTCTTCCCCCGAGGTACGTCACATTCTCTCACTCCATTATTCTGCCCGCCTGCACATTGCTGACTTGAGCGTCGGAGTGTCTTTGCAGGTGGCACCCCCCCTCGTCCGTTCGCCAGTACAAGTGCTCGCCAGCTCGGCGGACCCACAATCAGTGCGACCAAGACTAAGACATCCTCACCTATCCATCTTGCATCTTCTGTCCACCCGACCTGTTCGGAAGCCGACTAACGAACATTGGCGCCGTCTGTGGGGACTCTAAATGGAGGTTGTACTGGGTCTTGGCGACCAAGGCCGGGCTGCCGGAGCGGAGGGGGCAGCCTCCGTCGCCTCGCAAGGGGGGCGGCGAAGGTCCCCCCATCGACGCACGGGGACACGACCATTCGGAGGAACGGGCGGCGATAGCGCCATAATAATGCAAGAGCTGCGCCACCGAGTCCAGAACCTGGAGCGGCAGCTTGCCGACCGGGAGCGGGACGGACGCTCTACCGATCCGAGCTATACCCCGTCTCCCGGAAGCGAGGAGGAAGACTCTTACCGAAGCCGCCCGCGGACGGAGCAGAGAGTTCGCGGGAGGAGTCACCCATAATGAGGAGACGAAATGACACGATCATCTACTCCCGAGGCAGACCGACCCATCGAGCGACAAGAGGTCGCGAAGACGGAAGAACACGACAACCTGTGATAATGGGCGCCACCCCGTTCCACCGATCTATCCTCGAGGTCCGGCTGCCGAAACACTTCGACAAGCCAACGGACATGAGGTACGACGGAACTCAAGACCCTCTAGAACACCTGACGGCCTTCGAGGCCAGAATGAATCTAGAGGGGGTAGGCGACGAAGTGAGATGCCGCGCCTTCCCGGTGACCTTAGCAGGACCAGCGATCAAATGGTTTAACGGCCTCCCCCAAGGTTCTATCTACAATTTCTCAGACATCAGCCGCGCTTTCCTGGCTCAATTCACAACGCGAATAGCAAAGGCTAAGCACCCCATCAACCTTTTGGGGATAACCCAGAGACAAGGAGAATCGACGAGGAAGTACTTGGATCGGTTCAACGACGAATGCTTGGAAATTGACGGCTTAACCGACTCGGTGGCCAGTCTTTGCCTAACGAACGGCCTCCTCAACGAGAACTTCCGGAAACACCTCACCACGAAACCAGTTTGGACGATGCATGAAATCCAAACAGTGGCCAAGGAGTATATAAACGACGAGGAAGTCAGCCGAGTCGTGGCTGCCAACAAACGGCAGTCCGGTTACAGCCAAGCACGGCAGCCCGTCGACGGAGAGAGAGCTAAGGAAAAAGCTAGGGAAGAGGCGTCAAACAGGGCACCTCGACCATTCCCCAGGGTCGGGAAATTCAACAATTACACCCCACTCACTCTCCCCATCGTGGAGGTCTACCAACAGATAGCGGAGAAGGGAATCCTCCCGAAGCCCCGAGCACTTAAGGACCGAACAGGAGGAAACAAGAACCTTTACTGTGATTACCACAAGGGGTATGGCCATCAAACACAGGACTGTTTCGACCTGAAGGATGCACTAGAACAGGCGATAAGGGAAGGAAAGCTAGCCGCGTTCTCCCATCTCATCAGGGAGCCGAGAAGGCGTTATCGCGATCAAGATGAGGAAGCCAAGGCGCGCTCGACCAGGCGACGGCAGGAACCCGAAGGCGGGAACCATGGCCTCACCGTGATAAACGTGGTAACGGCAAAGAACGCCGCACCAAAATCCCGGTCGGCACACAAAAAGGACGCCAAGGTTTTGGCGATCTCATCTCCACCCGTGCAGAGTACCAAGAAACCTCCGTCCATTTCTTTTGGCCCAGAAGACCAATGGTTCAGCAACGCCCCGGAAAACCCTCCCATGGTCATAACGGCCAGAGTGGGAACCGGCCTCGTCAAACGGATCCTTGTCGACACAGGAGCTGATTCAAACATCATGTTCCGCAACGTGTTCGACGCACTAGGGCTGAAGGATGCCGACCTGACGACACACCAGCACGGGGTCATCGGGTTAGGCGACCACTTCATCAAACCAGACGGAGTCATTTCCCTACCAATCTCGGTGGGACAGGCGCAGGGTCGGAGGTCGGCGATGGCCGAGTTCGTAATCCTCCGAGACTCCACAGCCTACAACATCATCTTGGGAAGAAAAACAATCAATGATTTTGAAGCCATAATCAACACCAAGCTACTAGTTATGAAGTTTGTCACCGATGATGGATCCATAGGGACCATAAGAGGAGACCTCGAGACGGCGGTCGCTTGTGACAACGCCAGCCTTTCCCTCAGAAAGAAGTCCAAGGAAGCATCCGGCGTATTCCTAGCCGACCTCGATGCCAGAGTAGAGGACAAGCCGAGGCCGGAACCGGAAGGGGACCTGGAGAAATTTAGCATCGGTAACGAAGGGGAAAAGTTCACATTCGTCAACAAGAACCTCCCACATGAGTTGAAGGAGCCTTTGATTGAAATGATAAGGGCCAACAAAGACCTGTTCGCATGGACGCCAGCCGACATGCCGGGCATAGATCCACAAATCATCTCCCATCACCTAGCCGTCAAGCCGGAAGCACGCCCAGTGGCTCAACGAAGGAGAAAGATGTCGGCGGAAAGAGCAGAGGAGGTAGCCAAGCAAACGGCCGGCCTCCTAGAAGCAGGCTTCATACGAGAAGTGGACTACTCAACGTGGCTCTCAAATGTGGTATTGGTGAAAAAACACAATGGCAGATGGAGAATGTGCGTGGACTACTCTGACCTTAACAAAGCATGCCCCAAAGATTGCTTCCCCCTCCCCAACATAGATGCACTCGTCGACGCCGCGGCAGGGTACCGATATCTGAGTTTCATGGACGCCTACTCCGGTTACAATCAGATACCGATGCACCGACCAGACGAAGACAAAACGGCGTTCATAACGCTAGGAGGAACTTTTTGCTACAAGGTAATGCCGTTTGGCTTGAAAAATGCAGGGGCGACATATCAAAGGCTGATGAACAGGATATTCCACGACCTCATAGGGAAAACGGTCGAAGTTTACGTGGACGACATCCTGGCAAAAACAACACGACCTGACGACCTCCTAAACGACCTGGCAAGTGTGTTTGCGTCCCTCCGTCAACATGGTATGAGGCTGAACCCCCTCAAGTGCGCCTTCGCCATGGAAGCCGGCAAGTTCCTGGGATTCATGATAACTCAGAGAGGGGTAGAAGCCAACCCGGAGAAATGCCAGGCAATACTTCAGATGAAGAGCCCGGGCTGTGTCAAGGACGTCCAGAGGTTGGCAGGGCGATTAACATCACTTTCCCGGTTTCTCGGGGCCTCGGCGACAAAGGCCCTACCATTCTTCAACCTCATGAAGAAAGGGATGGCGTTTGAATGGACACCCGCGTGCGAAGAAGCCTTTCAACACTTCAAGGAAATCCTAGCGGCACCTCCCGTTCTCGGGAAGCCAAGGGACGGAGAACCACTGTACCTGTACCTCGCTATAACAAGCGAAGCCCTGGCCGCAGTACTAGTGTGGGAGGACGGGAGGACCCAGCAACCAGTCTACTTCGTAAGCAGGGCCCTACAAGGAGCAGAGTTAAGATATAGCAAGTTGGAAAAGCTAGCCTTAGCACTCCTAACTTCCTCGAGAAGGTTAAAACAGTATTTCCAGAGTCACCAGGTGGTCGTCAGAATGGACCAAGGGATCCGACAAGTTCTCCAAAAACCCGAGCTGGCGGGAAGAATGATGACTTGGTCCATCGAGCTCTCTCAATATGACATACGGTACGAGCCCCGACAAGCCATCAAGGCACAGGCCATGGCAGATTTTTTGGTTGAAGTAACAAGAGACCCAGGCGAAGACATGGGTACACGGTGGAAGCTCCATGTAGACGGAGCCTCCAACCAGACCTTCGGAGGAGCCGGGATCATCCTAGAAAGTCCAAACGGGGTCGTATACGAGCAGTCAGTCAGATTCGAGTTTCCCATCTCGAACAACCAAGCAGAATACGAAGCCCTCATAGGAGGCTTGACCCTAGCAACAGAGGTCGGTGCAAAAAGGCTGGAAGTATGCAGCGACTCCCAAGTCATCACTTCCCAAGTAAACGGCAGCTATCAAGCCAAGGACCCCTTGTTGCAGAAGTACTTGGAAAAGGTCAAAAGCTTGAGCCAAAAGTTTGACGAGGTCACGGTCCAGCATGTACCCAGAGAAAGGAACGCACGAGCAGACCTCCTATCAAAATTAGCCAGCACTAAGCCAGGGGAGGGAAACCGGTCTCTCATCCAAGGCATGACAAGGGAACCTGCAATTGCACTACACATAACAACCCTAAGTTCTTCATGGCTAGACCCCATCACCAACTACTTAGAACACGGCCAAGTCCCTGGTGACGAAAAGGATGCGGTGAAATTAAGGAGGGAAGCGGCCAAATACGCCGTCATCCAAGCACAGCTATTCAGAAAAGGGCTCAGCCAGCCCCTACTGAAGTGCCTACACCCCGACCAAACGGACTACGTCCTTAGGGAAGTCCACGAGGGCTGCTGTGGGCACCACATCGGAGGAAAAGCCCTAGCAAGGAAGTTGATCCGAGCTGGGTACTACTGGCCGTCGATGATGGCGGATTCCAAAGAGTTTGTCAAAAAGTGCGTAAAGTGCCAACAGAACGCCAACTTTGCCAAGGCACCGGCAAACGAGTTGAGCTTGCTGACGACTTCCCGGCCATTCGCTCAGTGGGGAATCGACCTCTTGGGGCCTTTCCCTGTCGGCCCTGGGCAGGTCAAATATCTCATAGTGGCAATTGATTACTATACTAAATGGATAGAAGCCGAACCATTGGCTAGCATATCCTCAGCCAATTGCAGAAAATTCATGTGGAGGCAGGTGATAACACGGTTCGGGATACCAGAGGTCGTCATCTCGGACAACGGCACACAATTTGCTGACAAAAAGTTCACAGAATTTCTCAACGGCCTAGGTATAAGGCAAAGGTTCTCTTCGGTAGAACACCCTCGGACGAACGGACAAGTGGAGTCCGCCAACAAGGTTATCCTTTCAGGGCTAAAGAAGAGGTTGGACAACAAAAAGGGCGCTTGGGCCGACGAGCTGGCATCGGTCCTCTGGTCTTACCGAACAACCGAGCAATCCTCCACCAAGGAAACCCCATTCCGACTGACGTACGGGGTGGATGCAGTAATACCCGTGGAAATCGGCGAACCAAGCCCACGATTGCTCTTGAAAGGAGTAGAGGAAACTGTAGAAAAGGACCTGATAGAAGAAGCCCGAGAAATGGCCCACTTGACAGAAACGGCGCTAAAACAAAGAGTGGTGCTCCGTTACAACACCAAAGTGCTCAAAAGGGAATTCGGACCAAACGACCTTGTCCTGAGGCGAAATGATATCGGCCTGCCGACCCCAGGAGAAGGCAAGCTAGCGGCCAACTGGGAAGGCCCATACAGAATCAAGAAAGTGATGGGAAAAGGGGCCTTTAAGTTAGAAAGGCTCGATGGCAAGGAGGTCCCGAGAACATGGAACGCGGACAACCTTAGAAGATTCTACTCCTAGAGGACGCAGCGACCTGCCGGCTAATCTAAGCTAAGTAGTTAATTTGCCATTTGAACTTCATAGTAACTTTCAAGTCTTTTATGTGGATACCGAATAAGATATACTTGTGCAAATTCTCCACCATGTTCTATCTAAGTTTTTCAGATAAACCGTCCCATCGTGACTGACAACGACGTGCGACCCGGGACTGATCACCCCGGGAAGTCGTCAATCAACGTCTTAACAAACAACTACACGAAAGGCCACGGGCCGCCAGTCTAAACAACTTCAAACCAAAAACGGTTAATAGGAACGATAACACGAGCAAGCGAGTAAACGACGAAGTATAAACCAATACGGTTAGAAATGATAACGCACTCAGACAAATAAAAAGCTTATCACGACAACATGGGCAAACGGCTAAAATGGTCATTAATCACAAGCCAAAATAAAACGGCTAAATTGTTCGCAAGCCAAAAACGGCCAAGACTAAGATAGTTTACAAGTCATAACAAAGCGGCTGCACGAAAGGCTGTAAACAAGAAATTCACTTCTTGGGGACGTCGACAACCTTGCCATCAAGAATAACCTTGCGGACACCAATCGCCGACGTGTCGAACTCAGGAGCAACAACTTTAATTTGAGCTTTGAGGGCTTCCTCAGTACCCAAGATCGCGGCCTTGCCCTGCTTAACGACATCTTTATACTTCGCCTTCCACGTTGCCAGCTCGGCCTCCGCGGCCTGCTTCTCTTTCTCGACTTCGGCCGTACGCTTCTGCGCTTCGCCGACCTGTTTCTCCAGAGCCATCTCACGCTCGACTAGACGTTCAATCGTCGCGTCCGACTCTTTCTGTTTCTTCTCGGCAGCGGTTAACTTTTGTTCGGCGGAAGTAGCTTTCTGCTCGGCGGTGGTGGAGGTAGCTTTCTCGGCGGCATCCAACTTCTCCGAAGTTTGAGTCAACCGCTCCCGAAGAGTTTCCACTTCACTTTTCAATTCATTGTTGGCCTTCCCAGCGGAGTCCAACTTCCGACGGAGAGACTCCATCCCGGATAGCTCAAACTCGGCCTTCCGGGCTATCACGGCGCCCCGCAGAAGAGTTCGGTACATCCACCTCGCCTGCCCGGCAAGAGAAGACTCGTGGAAGTACTCCTCAGTGCCAGGAATGAGTTGGGTATCTATGAAGTTGCTGGCATCGAAATTCCTTTCCATGACGGTAAGGACACCCTCAGGACTAGAGGACGCCGTGGATGTCTTCTTTCTCTTTCTCTTTAGGCTAGAGACCTCTACCACCTCCTCCTCATCATCCGGATTGGGCATCGAACCCCCAGTCCCGACAACCTCACGGATAGGAGAAACACGGGCCGCCTCGCCACCTTCAACCGAGGCGCCCTGAGCCGAGGTCCCGATCCCATCGGTTGCGGCCTTCTGCTCGGGAGCGTCTTTGTCCTCCGGTGCATCAGGTCCCTTTGAGGCGGGTTGCTCGTCACTCTCCTCATCGTCGCCACCACCAAGGAAAGTTTGAAACAAGTCGGGAAGACCCGTCACGGACGCCGACATATCCACTGCGGGAAAACAAGTAAGGTCGGTTAGTCGTCACATAATATCAACAAGAAAGGAAAAAGATAAAGCGTAAAGTAAAGAGCTTCTCACAAATATAATTACGACCGGAATCCCGATCACCCATGAGGAGGTGGGGATTTACTGGGTTCTTCCCAAAAACCGCGTTTAGCACCTCGGCAATCTGCTGATCTTCTGCCGACATGTTTTTATAAACTACCTTAATAAAACTATTGGCTCCTGCCCCGAAGCTCCAATAAGTCGGGATGAGCCGTACCCCCTCCAGAGACAACCAAAAGGGGTGGCGACCTTTGGCCGGACGGACCTTAAAATACTTGTCCTTAAACCCATGGTAAGAATCTTCGAACAAGCCGAAAATCTTCCGACCCTGAGCAGCCCGGAAGGACATGAACCCTTTCCTGTGTTTCCCCTGCTTGGTAGGGTTTGTGAGGGTGAAGAAAAAGAGAAAGACATCTACGGACACCGGCAGGTCGAGATATTCACAAACCATCTCGAAACAGCGGATCGAAGCCCAACTGTTCGGATGCAACTGCGACGGTGACACAGAAATTCGGTTTAAGAGCGCCATTTGAAAGGCTGAGAACGGAATGCGAACTCCGACTTGAGTGAACATGGCCTTGTAGAACCAAATCCAGTCGGCGACCTGGCGGGGTTGGAAGTTGATTTCATACAACCGCTCGTGAGCAGCCGGGACGAAGGCGTCATAATTGGCCTCCTCGTCAGTCCCGCCACACAGATACCCGGCTTGTCGGAACTCGGTGAGCTCCTCTTCGCTCATTTGGTTGGGTGAATCCCTCACATCTGAGACGACCCAAGCATACTGGTCGTAAGCCGCAGGGTTAACGGATGCTCGGGAGACCGTGCGGGCCATACCTACATGGGGGTACCATCCAGTTAGTCTAAGAGATCGGTCGCTCAGGCCGAAAACAAACACCACCCCCACGACTTCCCGACTAACGGCAAACAAGATTAGAAGACTAAAGGAACGAGAAAAAGCCTACCCTAGAATGGTACTTCCCCCCTAACACGTCTACTCGCAACTAAGGCTACGCAGTAACATCAAAAGAACCAAATAACAAGCATGCAGAAGTAATGCACAAAAGGGAGGATGATCAGGAAAAATTACCTGAATTGATGAGAGGAAGATGGAGTTGAATCTGGTAAAATGCAAGAAACCCGAACGGAGGCACCACAGCAAAGCCTTGTAGCAAGGAGGGGGAAGGGAGAATAGAGGGTGCGGAAAAAGTACATAAAATGAAGAAATACCAAAACCGCTCGTTTAAAAGCTGCCTCCAGAGCGCGAAACGCCTGGGGCAAAATGGTCTTTTCAAACGGGGTTTTTCACCCCATTATGAGCATTCAATGCTCGGCGCAGGAAACGAGGCGATGAAACGGTTGTTTGAGCAACCAAGAGACGCGCCTTGGGGGCACGTCCTCCCCACGAGCGACCGACCAGACGAGATGCGAGACGACACGCCATTGGTAGCTCCCACGACTACCATTGGCGCGTGGGGGCACTGTTACGGCCCGGCCCAGAACCAGCTTTGGGCCGACCCGACCCATGTAACACCCGACCCGGGCACGCGCCCTACAACCGACCCGGACACGCGTCCTGTACGGATCACACACGTGCTGCAGGACAGCGTCCTTGGGAATATGGGCCTGTCACGTAAGGGGCCCACTGCTGACATGTATATAAGGGGAAGATTGGCTCTTCCCCCGAGGTACGTCACATTCTCTCACTCCATTATTCTGCCCGCCTGCACATTGCTGACTTGAGCGTCGGAGTGTCTTTGCAGGTGGCACCCCC
This sequence comes from Arachis stenosperma, assembly GCF_014773155.1. Taxonomy (NCBI): domain Eukaryota; kingdom Viridiplantae; phylum Streptophyta; class Magnoliopsida; order Fabales; family Fabaceae; genus Arachis; species Arachis stenosperma. The sequence goes on from NC_080382.1 coordinate 114,737,827, forward strand.
CCTCGTCCGTTCGCCAGTACAAGTGCTCGCCAGCTCGGCGGACCCACAATCAGTGCGACCAAGACTAAGACATCCTCACCTATCCATCTTGCATCTTCTGTCCACCCGACCTGTTCGGAAGCCGACTAACGAACAATTTCAAACGTTCTTTTTCCTATATTTTCAAATATGATTTTAGATAAATTTTTCTCATCAATATTTTCAAATATTTTTTATGGTATGATTTTGAATGTTGTTTTTTCTATACTTTAAAATATTTTTTTTAGCATATCAAAAGATTAGTTAATTTTTAAAGAAGTTTGCAGGATCAGAATTAGTTACCTAGACTTCTGAAAAAAAAAAATAGAAACTCATTAAATAGTATCTTCTTAAAGAACGAAAATATTTTTTTCCCACAAATAAAGTAATACCAACTGGCAACAAGTAAAAGGACCAACAACATAACAGCTCTCATTTAATTTAGGGCTAAATTTTAAGAAAACAACGAAAGTAAAGATGGCAATTAGTAGGATAAAATAAAATTTAGAGTCAACTTTAATTCTATTTTTAAGTTAAAATTTTTGTATAAACTCAATTATACTTTGAATTGAGAATATTTTAATTCTAATTCTACTTGTTCTTAATATGCGGATATCCGATCGTATTAAAAAAATATAATATTATTATATAAATTTATAATAATTTAAAACAGAAATATCTTTTTATGTAAAAAATTATTAAATTATTAATTAATAATCTTAGAATTTTTTATATTTAGCGAGAAGTTTTTGATTCAATATCTACTTAAAATATATTTTTATATAAATATATAAAAATATACATATACATATCCTGATTCGTACAATATAACATATACATATACAAATTTCAATTCGTACGAAAACCCTACTCGAACCTAATTTATGCACTGTAAATTAGTTTGACAATCGTACGGATAAAATGTATGTTGCCACACTTAAACCGAAGAACAAAGCAAAATACATGCTTCAATTCTTGAACTATTGACACAAAATGGTAAAGGGGAGAGGGATCTTCTATATACGCGTAGCAGTATGCACATCAAGATATTAAGAAATTAGCAAGAGTGCTATATTATATATGAAATTACCATTTTTTGTTTTTAAAAAAACAAAAAGGAAAAATCTAAAAGGATGGTTCACCAATGGGAGGACCAAGGTACTCAATCCCATCCATTTGAGAGTTCTCTGGCACTTCAATTTCTTCCAACCACCAATATACATTCGCTTCTTTCCCCTTATCCATCTCTTCATCTGCAATATATAAATGGAAAAATATTTCTTGAACATAATATAGGATACTATGTAACTAATAGAATTCACATTTTATCCAGCAAGTAGCCATAAATACATAATATGTCTTTTAACATTCGATAATAATTATGTTTAAATAATATTTTATTCTACGGACCACCATAAAGTGCACACATATGGGGTTGCCACTTGCCAACATTTGCAAATAGTGGAACAGTTATGACCAATTGAAGGTATAAAGTCCCAGATTGTATAAGGAGAAAGAAAAATACTCGCATGATGACATATTTATATAAAGGTTATATGAGGGTAACAATTATGAATCCCTAAATGATTAATTAAATATATTTAATTAAATATATCAATTTATCTAATGGTCTATAATATTATTTTCATGTGAAGATGTTATCATAGAAGTATCCATCAAAAAGAAATTCGGACTCTCACAATTTATTATTTTTGATAAGTATTTTAATAATATTTCAAAACATTTTCTAAAAAATATAATGCTAGATTGTTAGGCTAAAGATGTTAGAATGGTAGCTAAAGTCTTCGCCAATACAAATTAAAATTACCGTCTTTAAGCTTTTTCTAGAAATATAAAGGTGTAAAGTTATTCAAATCTATTCTATCCTAGTGACAAACTAAGAATCACAGTCCAAGTGTATTTACAGAATAAGGCAGGGCCAGGGTTAACTGTAATTGCAAGACAAAAAGTTTGCGTTATATTTGTTCCATGTAGAAATGCAAATTAATGTGTTCATAAAATATAAAATGTGCATAATCTGCATTATCATAGAAAACCTTATTTTCAACATTTTACAAAATTTTTCAATAGTGTGTTAGCCCCTTTTTAAAAAAAAATATACAATGGATATCCTGCCATCAAATTCAATTTTTGTTTGAAATTTATTACTCCAACCGATCTTAGTTTGATATTTTACTATCCTTATACAATAAAAGTAAATTCCCATGCGATATATGTACCATTATTAAATTTATATTCAATAGTATCATGACCAAAGAAAAATTATTTTGCATTGGAAAGCTTGAACTTGACCAAAAAGAATTATAAAGCAACAGAGACATTTGAATCCCAAGTTTCTTTTATTAGTATTAAATATATGGAACCCAATATTCCAGATATAGCAATTTAGGATACCGAGACCCAAAAAAAGAAAAAAAGAAGCGAAGTGTTGCTTACTGGTAGAAAAAGCAGCATAAGGGTGATCTTTGTAGTAAGAACAATCTCTGCCATGTTGTTTGGAATAAGGAGGACCAATTACATCAAGAACAGCACAAGGTGTTATTGCTGTGAATTCATGCATGTTTCCCCCTCTTGTTGGATACAACACTGAAGTGTCACATGGTGCCGTCAACACTCTATTTGCTTTCAACTTTGCCAATCTCACTGCATAAATATCACAATCGTTAATTGACCACACTATTTACTTCATTTGATTTCATGATCAATTTCATTACAATATCTGTTTTCTTTCATTTGCTTTATTTCAACAAAGTCATTGTCCCCCTAGCATTCCCCTTCCTATAAATATTAGAGAGTAAACACCAGGTTGGTTCTTAAAATTATTTTAAATTGGACACTTTGATCCTCTATAAATTTTTATTACTTTAAAATCTCCTTGTTGAGATGACTAATTTGTCTTATAATAATATTTATTGGGGATCAAATTCTCTTATAATAAATTTGTTAATAAGAATTTATTTGTCTATTATATATTAAACATTTTATTATAAGTGATAAAAGGACCAAATTGTCTTAAAATATAAATTTCAGAGACTTCCAAAGTAATAAAGATGGACCAAAATGTTTGTTTTTGAATTTGTTGGAAACCAAGTTAAATATATACTCAATATTGAAATTCAATTACCAAATTAGTCACCATATATTTGTGTATATTTATACTTGTTTCATGTGTATTAGAGAGAGGCTTACCTTTAGAATTTTGTTGTTGTTGCATCAAATTGTTGGAAGGCTCAGCCTCGACCTCGACCTCGGCCTCAAGCTCATCAACCCAGTCATAGGATTTGATGTGCATTTTTCCCAAGAGAAGTTTGCTGAAAACTGTCATCCCAGGGTGGTTATGGAGGGGGATGACTCCTGATTCAGGGAGAAAAAAGATGCAAAGCTGCATGCAAAATTTCCAACATAATTAATTAATTAATCAAGTTATTAGCAGTTTAGGACACTAGAATTATATATATAATTAGCAACACTTACGGAGAAATTGTCACACTTGTACATGGTTGTGTAAGTGACCCTTTGATTCTCTTTGATGATATTCTTTCCAGGCTTAAAGAATTGCAGATCTCTACTCAGCCCAACATCTTCTGGCTTTATATCATCTGATTATTATTGTTATTATTATTATTTGTAGGACATACATAAAAATTAGAGAAATAAATTGCCAGTCCATATGTATGTTAAGGAAATTTCTTTGGCAAAAATTGAAAATTTTCACTAAATTTATAAGAACCATGTGCAAATTTTTTTTTTTTTTTGGAACTTTTTCTTTACTAAAAAATAATCTTTAGAGTTTAGTCTTCACCCAAATTTTACTCTTCAGCCATTACCCCATTATCCCCCCCATTATCCGTATATTTTTTTTACCAAATATAGGAGACTCGAATCCGCAATCTTTTAATTGAGTATGGAAAGACTATGCCATTTGAATTATTACTCATTGGCCCATTATCCATATATTAATCATGCTAGAATAATAATACATATACATATTTTTTATTTTATATACACATGCATATTTACTAAATATATGAACTTGCATTTTCGACGGATGCAATCCTCATATATTGTTTTGCAATTTTTTTTTTCGCTTTTTTTTGCCAAAGAAAAAACAACTAAACGTTCAAAACGGTAAAATTGTGTACTACGATTTATTTGAGTAAATAAATAATTTATTTTATTTAAATTAAAAAAAAAGGCCGGAAGAGGGGTGTTGGGACTTGGATTAATTTCCCTTAAGAGTTAAGACATATAATTGCACATGCACCAAGAAATGTGTATCTTTCTATGATTTGTTTTGAATAATTGAATTTTGAGGAGGAAATTTCAAACGGTTTTTTCCTTTCTAATTTAATTTCTTATTTATATTTTACATTATATTTTCTATTTTCAAAATTCTTTCTAATAGAAATTTAAAAAAATTGAAAATAATTAATTATTATATGGGATGTTGTCCAAATAAACAAAATGGAAAGTAAATAGCTAATTCATTAAGTAGAAAAGAGGCTTCTGTGGGCAGCGACTAATTAGGTCAATATACATAATAGAAAGTAAATAATTAATTGAACTGAAAAGAGATTTCTGTGGACAGTGATTAATTAAGTAATAAAAAATAAATCAATTATAAACATAGAATGGAAGTAAACTAATTAAATAGAGAAGAGTTTCCTGTGGGCAGTGATTAACTAGGTAAAAAAAATAATACTATCATAAAAAATATAAAATAAAGGGGGGGGGGGGGGGATTAAAACTGATGTCATATACCATCAAAATTCAAAAGAATAATTACGGAAAAAATCAAATTTTAAATTGGTTTCTATGGCTGGCGATATTTTGTATTTCTATGGTAAGTGTGATAAGTCTTCAAAAAATTAAATAAATTAATGTAAAGGTCATCATTCATTCATCCATCCCTTAATAATAATAATAATAATAATAATAATAATAATAATAATAATGCCAACGAACTATAGATAAAATAGCATGACCTTCCCATATTCACTTAAAGATCGCAAAGATCGCAAATTTGATTCTCATTTCTAACTTTGGAATAATAATAATAATAATAATAATAATAATAATAATAATAATAATAATAATAATAATAACTTTGAAAATAATAATAATAATAATAACAATAACGTCGTTTTGTTTATTTTGTGCCGCAAAAAAAAAATTTGATCAAACATTTGTTTTGGCCTTTTGGGGCTTTGCATTCTTGTTTGAAATTTTATCTAATTCGGGAAAGTAGAGGTCAAAATGCATGGCCACAACAACATGCAAAGGAAACCATTTTCAAAATCCAAGCATATCCAAAATATCTAACCTCATGAAACTATGCTACATATGATAATAATTAAAAATTTATTTGGACACTAAAATCAAATAAATGTGTTATTTAATTTATTTTTAATAAATATTTTGTATGGTAATATATTTTATAATTAGTAAGTGATTTTAATGGTCGTTTTAAATGACTGTCTACACAGATCAAGACTCATCAAATGAAACAAAATATCGATGTGTAATAACAAACTCCTAATATACAAAGTGTAGGTAAATTTGACATAATTATTCCACTAAAATAATTAGGATAACATCTCACACACACTAAATAAACGACTAAAAGAACCAAATCTAATGTGACATACCTAGGATGCGGCAAAGTGTCTGAACATGATGTGGTGAAGGAATAGTGGCTGGGCTTTTGAATGTGTCTTTGCATGAAACAAAGAGTTCCTGAAGAGCCCTTGGAACCCTAATCACTGACCTCTTAACCCTTCTATAAGGCTTCTTCCTCTTGTTTATCACACCATTCACATAACCAACTTTACTAACATGATTATGCACAATTCTTTCTCTACCACCTTGTTCCAACTCCATAATACTCACACAAAAAATCTTCCTTCTGATGAATCAATTAGTGCTTTTACATAAACAATTTTATACACACACATACACAGATTAAGGTTCAAGGTAATAAATATATAAGATTAACATAGATATAGCCCACTGGATCAATCGCTTTGGAGTCCTAGGTGTATTAAATATGCTTCAACTTTTGAGTCTAGAATAAGAAACATCAAATTTTGAATAAAGACCGTATAAGGAAGAAGTGAAATGATATAGTCAAGTTGACTTGAATAAGAATAAGAAAGAAGATGTGAAGATATTTAATGCAATGGTGAAAAAGTGCATATTATTACAGGATGAGAATTTCTTTTCTGTGGATTATGATTAAGAAGACATTTCTTTTTCCTTCTCTAGATGCAATAATAACATAACAATGTAAAATATATATAATATGAATGTCACATTAGGGAGCAAATCAATGCTTTGAGAAAACTAGGGGCTATATGACATGGTATTGTGCTTTTGGCTGGAAAACAGTAACCTAAAATTTGGACCAAAATTAAATAAAAAGATAAAAGGAAAGAAATTTAAAATTAAAACTAAAAATAAAAAGAAATATTTAAAAGCCAGACCAGCATTTGTTGCACTCGGTGGTAGCACCCCATAGTATTGTTTGGTTTGGAAACTGGTTATAAAAGCGACCCCTGTTTTGTGTGATAAGAGTTTAAGACGGTGAACCAAAATAAATTAAATTTACCAAAATGTCCAACTAGGTTCTAGCTAGTGTGCATATAAAAATTCCTACTGTTATAAAAATTTAAAAATTAATACTATCTACTCATCTAAATTCTTGATGCTTAGCACGTGTGTCCTCTTCATCTATTCATATAATCGTTTATCGTTTATCGTTTATATATAGTGATAAAAAATATTGTAGAAAATTTTTTAAGTATATTAGTATACTAATATTTTAGTAAATTTTAATTATTAATTTTAATTATATATATTATATATATTTTTTATAATTAAAATTAATAATTAAAAATTATTCAAATACTAATATACTTAAAAATTTTCTAATATCATATAGACTATTATTTTTTTTATGTTATTTTGAATATTTTTATTTTAATATTAAAAATAATTAATAAAAAATACAAATTAATTTTTATATCATAAAAAAATATTCAAAAATAACGTACATAAAAAATATTTTTTTTAAAATATAATAATATTTTATAAACACAAAAAAGTATTTATATATTTTTAGATGTATATTTTTTTACATTTTTTTAAATTAATCAATTATAAAAATAATTATTTATTTTATATTAGAATAATTATAACTTTTACAAATAAAACAGTCAAAATTATCATAATAATATAATTAAAATTTTTATAAACATAAATATATTTTTTATAATAATTAATTGGTGACTGATGTTTTTACGTCAATAATATAATATGTTATAAATTATAGTTAATAAAAATTTAAATAGTATACTTAAATCCAATTACCGAGCCCTTTTCTTGTGCTTATTATTGTTTTTGTTACTTTTTATTGTATCAAGACGATAAGGATGAAATAAACAATATAGTAATTGTATTTTTTAAAAGTTTTCAAATAATAAATTATAAAGCATATTTTCATTTGGAAACTAAATGGACAAATAAAATAATATTAAAAATTACAAATTAAACAATAATCTAATTTAACGTGAAAATTTAAACGTAATTGAATTACTTATACTTTAGATAAATAATAAATTATATATTATCAAATAAAATTATTATATATTTATATATATTTTATATTATTTAATTTATTTTTAATATATTTTATATTTTAAATATTTTATGTTAATAATTAATTATAGTAATTAATTTTAATATATATGTAGTATAATTAATAAATTGTAATAGACCAATCATCTTTATCTTTATGTTGCAGCAGCTGGTTAACAGATGAAACAAGCTATCACAGATCCACCCAGTGAATGAATCAGGGTGTCGTGTAATATTGGTGGCCATATAAGTAAGTGTGACTTTGAGACTTAAATTTAGAATTTAAAAACTTGGATTTTGTTCACTTTAACATGCCACGTGGTCTCTTTCTCCACAATATCGACATTGATACAAATATTTATATGCAGCTCAATATCTATTTTGGAATATATTATATATTTGACATAAAAAATTAATTATCAAAATAGTTATTAAACATTTTTATATATATTTATACGTATTATCTTTTATATTTTTATTAAGATTTGATTATATTATATATAAAAAATTAATTAATATATAATTTTATGTATTCATCTAATTAATTTATTATCATACCAAATCGCATGTATTTATCTAATTAATTTATTATTATTGTTGTTATCGTGTGAATGGAGATAAGTAATAAACTAAGAATAGTCACCTTATATATCTAAGTTTTTTTGTAATCAATTTTAATTTAATTTGTTTAAATCCAATAAAAAGTAATCTCATCAGTGAGAGTGTATCTTTTTATTAACGTGTATCTTATACTCTTTAATATGAATATTTTCTTTTTTGCGTTCTATCTTTGTCTTTGCGTGTTTTTTATTGTCGTTCTTTTATTATTGTTGTTGTTACTGCGTTTTTTTTCTTTCTCTTCTTTTTGATGATTTTACAGCATTATATATTTCTTTTACTTTGTTTAATTTTTTTCTCTTTTTTTATAGAAGAAGTTTTGAATTAGACAGAATTTATTAGAAAATAACACCGAAATTTTTTTACTGTGGCACAAGAAGTTTTTCAATTTTGACACCGAAATTTTTTAACTGTGACATAAGTTCTTGTTAAAAAGGTGAAACAATAATTATAAAAATATGAGAGAAGGGGAGGTTGAATCTTAACCTCATTTTCTGCTGAATATTATTTTTCACTTTTTCAAAGAAACTTAGGAGATATTTTTACTTTAGTCTCGTATCGAGTTGAGAGACATTTTTATTTTGTCTCCTGAGTAACAAAAACGAAAGCGAAGTAGAGAAGAAGAAGTAACACCCAAATGTATCCTCGTTCAGTTACTTAGTACAATGTAGTCTACATCTAGTCTCCTTCACAATTATGATGGAATTTCACTAACTTTGTCAATACATTACATACATCAATGCTTTCTCTAGGATCAACCCAATCCTATCTGGGACAAATCCAGATTCTAACCCAATTTGAATTTGACTAGGACTCAACCTAACTTTCAGCAGCCAAATGCTAACCCAACTTGTAAGGAAATCCCCACAGGATCATGAAACAAAACAGAAAGATGTACAAAAAAATCTGTGACATCTTATGACTTTTTTTCTCCTAGTTTAACTCACTGTCTTTTACTTCTCATTGCCTTTTTCTTACAAACCTCACCATGTTTGCCTTTTTCAATGAGACTCAAACATATTAAATTGAGGAAAAAAAATACTAAATAAGAACCATGAAGGAGAAGAACTCAAAAGTTTAGGAAGCTATGAGAACTAAACTCTGTGCTTTGTTCTTTTTCTCTTGCCTTCAACCCTTGGCCGTTCACTCTTATTATAGAAGAGTGAAGCTTCTAAGTTTGAAGCTAGTTCAAGGTCCATATTGTCTTCTTCTCCTTCACAGAGCTTGCAGCTACTTTGTTAGTGATGAGAAAGAGATCCGAATCTGTTGCATGCAACTTACCCATTCACTCTCGTCCTTTTTCTTCAAGCTTCTTCAATCTTGACCGTAGAGCTTTGCTTTGGCTCCAAGTTTGGATTTGGTCCGTGGATGAGTAACTGACTGGTGCACGAAATTGCAATAACACTTTTGCAATCCCGCACAACTAACCAGCAAGTGCACTGGGTCGTCCAAGTAATACCTTGCGTGAGCAAGGGTCGATCCCACGGAGATTGTCGGCTTGAAGCAAGCTATGGTTATCTTGTAAATCTTAGTCAGGATATCAGAAATTATCAGGATTGATTGTAAGAAGCAAAAGAACATGTAATGGTTACTTGTACTGCAGTAATGGAGAATGGGTTGAGGTTTGGAGATGCTCCATCTTCCGAATCTCTGCTTTCCTACTATCTTCTTCATCAAACACGCATGTCTCCTTCCATGGCAAGCTCGTGTAGGGTCTCACTGTTGTCAGCAGCTACCTCCCATCCGCGCAGTGAAAGCTAATGCACACACTCTGTCACAGTGCTGCCAATCACCGGTTTGGTTCCCTCCCCTACCGGAATAGAATCACTCTTTTGCGTCTGTCACTAACGCCCAGTAGGTTACAGGTTTGAAGCACGTCACAGTCATTCAATCATTGAATCCTACTAAGAATACCACAGACAAGGTTTAGACCTTCCGAATTCTCTTGAATGCTGCCATCAGGTCCTGCCTATACCACGAAGATTCCGATTAAAGAACCCAAGAGATAACTACTCAATCTAAGATAGAACAGAGGTGGTTGTCAGGCACGTGTTCATGGTTGAGAATGATGATGATTGTCACGGATCATCACATTCATCCGGATTAAGAACAAGTGTTATCTTAGAATGGAAGCAAGCATGACTGAATAAGAAACAGTAGTAATTGCATTAATCCATCAAGACACAGCAGAGCTCCTCACCCCCAACCATGGGGTTTAGAGGCTCATACTGTGGAAAGAAACGTGTACAAAATGTTATGAGGTCATAAGGTACTGATTACAATGTAAAAGGGTCCTATAAGTAGTAAACTAGTATCCTAAGGTTTACAGAAATGAGTAAATGACAGAAAAATCCACTTCCTGGCCCACTTGGTGTGTGCTTGGGCTGAGCAATGAAGGAAATTCGTGTAGAGACCTTTTCTGGAGTTAAACGCCAGCTTTCATGCCAGTTTGGGCGTTTAACTCCAAATTTTATGCCAGTTCCGGCGTTTAACGCTGGAATTTCTGTAGGTGACTTTGAGCGCCGGTTTGGGCCATCAAATCTTGGGCAAAGTATGGACTATTATATATTGCTGGAAAGCCCAGGATGTCTACTTTCCAATGCCGTTGAGAGCGCGCCAATTGGGCTTCTGTAGCTCCAGAAAATCCACTTCGAGTGCAGGGAGGTCAGAATCCAACAGCATCTGCAGTCCTTTTCAGTCTCTGGATCAGATTTTTGCTCAGGACCCTCAATTTCAGTCAGAAAATACCTGAAATCACAGAAAAACACACAAACTCATAGTAAAGTCCAGAAAAGTGAATTTTAATTAAAAACTAATAAAAATATACTAAAAACTAACTAAAAGATACTGAAAACATACTAAAAATAATGCCAAAAAGCATACAAATTATCCGCTCATCACAACACCAAACTTAAATTGTTGCTTGTCCCCAAGCAACTGAAAATCAAAATAGGATAAAAAGAAGAGAGTATACTATAGATTCCAAAATATCAAAGAAACATAGCTCCAATTAGATGAGCGGGACTAGTTGCTTTTTGCCTCCGAACAGTTTTGGCATCTCACCCTATCCTTTGAAGTTCAGAATGATTGGCATCTATAAGAATTCAGAACTCAGATAGTGTTATTGATTCTCCTAGTTAAGTATATTGATTCTTGAACATAGCCAGTGTATGAGTCTTGGCTGTGGCCCAAAGCACTCTGTCTTCCAGTATTACCACCGGATACATACATGCCACAGACACATAATTGGGTGAACCTTCTTAGATTGTGACTCAGCTTTGCTAAAGTCCCCAATTAGAGGTGTCCAGGGTTCTTAAGCACACTCTTGTTGCTTTGGATCACAACTTTATTTCCTTCTCTTCTTTTTTTTTCTTTTCTTTTTCTTTTTTTTCTTTCTTCTTTTTTTTTTCGAATTTTTTTTTTCACTGCTTTTCTTGCTTCAAGAATCAATTTGATGATTTTTCAGATCCTCAATAACAGTTCTCTTTCTCCTCATTCTTTCAAGAGCCAACAATTTTAACATTCTTAAAACAACAAATTCAAAAGACATATGCACTGTTCAAGCATTCATTCAGAAAACAAAAAGTATTGTCACCACATCAAACTAATTCAACTAGTTTCAGAGATAAATTTCGAAATCCTGTACTTCTTGTTCTTTTGTGATTAAAGCATTTTTCTTTTAAGAGAGGTGATGGATTCATAGGACATTCATAGCTTTAAAGCATAAACTTTATTAATTTTATTAATTAAGAACAAGACTCAAATATAGATATAAAATGAGACTAAAAATAATAAATAAAAAAAACGAAAAATAATAGGCTCCTAATGATAGAGGTTTTCACAGAGTTAGGACTCAACAACCTTGATTTTGAGAAGTGGATGCTCCCTCAGCTTGAGAGGAGAGCTTTTGGCGTTTCATCTCTTGGATTTCACGCCCCTGCTTCTCTTGTTCTTTCCATTGTCTTCTTGGTGATTGGATGTTCTATGGGTATGAGTTCATCTTCTTCTATCTTCACCCCAGCCTCTTTACAGAGCAAGGAGATCAAGCTTGGGTAAGCCAATTTGGTTACAGTGGAATTCCTATTTGCAATTGTGTAGATCTCACAAGCAATCAGATGATGGACCTCCACTTCTTTTCCAAGCATAATGCAATGGATCATCACTGCTCTCTTGATGGTGACCTCAGAACGGTTGCTAGTGGGCAATATGGAATGCCCAATAAAGTCTAGCCAACCTCTTGCAATTGGGTTGAGGTCTCCCCTCTTGAGTTGGTTTGGGACACCCTTAGAATTGGTTATCCACTTAGTTCCAGGGAGGCATATGTCCTCTAGAACCTGATCCAACCCCTTATCTACTCTCACCATCCTCCTATTAAAGGAATCAGGATCATCTTGCAGTTGAGGCAACTTGAATATTTCTCTTATTTTGTCCAGATGGAAGTATATAACTTTCCCTCTGACCATGGTTCTATGGGTATGGTAAGCAGTTCCAGTCATTCTCTGCTTATCTGTTAGCCACAGATTTGAGTAGAATTCCTGAACCATGTTCCTTCCAACCTTTGTCTCAGGATTGGTTAGAACTTCCCATCCTCTGTTTCGAATTTGCTCTTGGATCCCCGGATATTCATCTTCTTTCAGATCAAATTTAACTTCCGGGATCACTGACCTCAGACCCATTATTTTATGATAATGGTCTTCATGTTCTTTGGTTAAGAACTTCTCTTCATTCCAAAGATTCTTTGGATTATTCTCTTTCTTGCCTCTTAAATTGGTTTGTTTTCCCTTAGGAGCCATGATATTGATGAATCTTGGCTTAGTGATCACGGAAAAGCACACCAAACTTAGAGGTTTTGCTTGTCCTCAAGCAAAAAGAAAAGAAAGAAGATAAGATAGAGAGAGAGGGGGGAAAATTCGAATGGTGTGAGGAAGGAGGGATGAGGAACGTTCATTTATAGAGTGGGGGGAGGAGAATTTCGAAAACAAAAGAGAGATTTGAAAGGAAATTTGAAAAGATATGAAAAATATTTGAGAAAAGGGTGAGTTTTTGAAGAAGATTTGAGATTATTTTGAAATAGATTTGAAGAATGGTTTTTGATTTTTGAAGATTTGAAAGTGAATGATGAATGATTGAAGTGTGATTTTGTAGAAAAGTATGGGTGAGAAAAGGAAAGTTTGAAAAAATCTGATTTGAAAACAAAATTGTGGTCCCCCCACCAAGCTGGCGTTAAACGCCCAGAATGGCACCCATTCTGGCGTTTAACGCCCATTTGTTGCCCCTTTTGGGCGTTTAACGCCCAGCCAGGTACCCTGGCTGGCGTTAAATGCCAGAAATCCTTCCTCACTGGGCGTTTTTCCAAAACGCCCAGGATGCTGCACACCTGGCGTTAAACGCCCAGAATGGTGCCCATTCTGGCGTTTAACGCCCAAAATGGCACCATTCCTGGCGTTAAACGCCCAGAATGGTACCCATTCTGGCGTTTAACGCCCAAAATGCCCCTTACTGGCGTTTTTTCGCCAGTAAGCTCATTTTCTCTGCTTTTTGAGCTGAATCCTTCTGTAACTCTGTGAATTCCTTCATTTTTGATACTTGCCTCTGTAAGAACTAATCATACACCTTCCTAATGACTGGGTTGCCTCCCAGTAAGCGCTTCTTTACTGTCTTTAGCTGGACTTCTGCTGAGAATCACTCAAGCCTCAGTTTTGAGCATTCCTGCTCAAAATTTCCTTCAAGATAATGCTTGATTCTCTGTCCATTAACAATGAACTTCCTGTCAGAATCAATATCCTGAAGCTCAACATATCCATATGGTGACACTCTTGTAATCACATATGGACCCCTCCAACGGGATTTGAGTTTTCCTGGAAACAGTCTGAGCCTAGAGTTGAAGAGTAGAACTTTTTGTCCTGGCTCAAAGACTCTGGTTGACAATCTCTTGTCATGCCACTTCTTTGCCTTTTCCTTATAGATCTTAGCATTTTCAAAGGCATTGAGTCTGAACTCCTCTAGCTCATTTAGCTGGAGCAATCTTTTTTCACCAGCTAACTGTGCATCCATGTTTAGGAATCTGGTTGCCCAGTAGGCTTTATGTTCCAGTTCCACTGGCAAATGACAGGCCTTCCCATACACCAGTTGGTATGGGGAGGTCCCTATAGGAGTCTTGAATGCTGTTCTGTATGCCCACAGAGCATCATCCAAGCTCTTTGCCCAATCCTTTCTTCGGGACATTACAGTCCGTTCTAGGATCCTTTTTAGCTCTCTGTTAGAGACTTCAGCTTGCCCATTTGTCTGTGGATGATACGGAGTTGCCACTTTATGGCTGATTCCATATCTAACCATAGCAGAGTATAGCTGTTTATTGCAGAAATGAGTGCCCCCATCACTGATTAGCACTCTGGGGACGCCAAACCTGCTGAAAATGTTCTTCTGGAGGAATTTCAGTACGGTCTTGGTATCGTTAGTGGGTGTAGCAATTGCTTCTACCCACTTAGATACATAGTCCACTGCCACCAGAATGTAGGTGTTTGAGTATGATGGTGGGAATGGCCCCATGAAGTCAATTCCCCATACATCAAACAATTCTATCTCTAATATCCCTTGTTGAGGCATGGCATATCCGTGAGGCAGGTTACCAGCTCTTTGGCAACTGTCACAGTTACGCACAAACTCTCGGGAATCTTTATAGAGAGTAGGCCAGTAGAAGCCGCACTGGAGAACTTTAGTGGCTGTTCGCTCACTTCCAAAATGTCCTCCATACTGTGATCCATGGCAGTGCCATAGGATCCTTCGTGCTTCCTCTCTGGGTACACACCTGCGGATCACTCCGTCAGCACATCTCTTAAAGAGATATGGTTCATCCCAAAGGTAGTACTTGGCATCTGAAATTAATTTCTTTCTCTGCACATAACTGTACTCTTTGGGTATGAACCTCACAGCTTTATAGTTTGCAATATCTGCAAGCCATAGAGCTTCCTGAATGGCAAAGAGTTGCTCATCTGGGAAAGTCTCAGAGATCTCAGTAGAAGGGAGGGACGCCCCAGCTACTGGTTCTATTCTGGACAGATGATCAGCTACTTGGTTCTCTGTCCCTTTTCTGTCTCTTATTTCTATATCAAACTCTTGCAGAAGCAACACCCATCTTATAAGCCTGGGTTTTGAATCCTGCTTTGTGAGTAAGTATTTAAGAGCAGCATGGTCAGTGTACACAATCACCTTTGATCCCACTAAGTAGGATCTAAACTTGTCAATGGCATAGACCACTGCAAGCAACTCTTTTTCTGTGGTTGTGTAATTCTTCTGTGCATCATTTAGAACACGGCTAGCATAATAAATGACATGCAGAAGTTTGTTATGCCTCTGTCCCAACACTGCACCAATGGCATGATCACTGGCATCACACATTAATTCAAATGGTAATGCCCAATCTGGTGCAGAGATGACTGGTGCTGTGACCAGCTTAGCTTTCAGGGTCTCAAATGCCTGCAAACACTGTGTGTCAAACACAAATGGCGTGTCAGCAGCTAGCAGGTTACTTAAAGGTTTTGCAATTTTCGAAAAATCCTTGATAAACCTTCTGTAGAATCCTGCATGCCCCAGAAAGCTTCTGATTGCCTTAACATTGGCAGGTGGTGGTAATTTTTCAATTACCTCTACCTTTGCCTTATCCACCTCTATCCCCCTGCTTGAAATTTTGTGCCCAAGGACAATTCCTTCAGTCACCATAAAGTGACATTTCTCCCAGTTTAAAACCAGGTTAGTCTCTTGGCATCTTTTCAGGACAAGTGATAGGTGGTTAAGACAGGAGCTAAATGAGTCTCCATATACTGAAAAGTCATCCATGAAGACTTCCAGAAATTTCTCTACCATATCTGAGAAGATAGAGAGCATGCACCTCTGAAAGGTTGCAGGTGCATTGCACAGACCAAAAGGCATTCTCCTATAGGCAAACACGCCAGAAGGGCATGTGAATGCTGTTTTCTCTTGGTCTTGAGGATCTACTGCAATTTGGTTGTAGCCTGAGTAGCCATCCAAAAAGCAGTAATAGTCATGGCCAGCTAGTCTTTCTAGCATTTGGTCTATGAATGGTAAAGGAAAATGATCCTTTCTGGTGGCTGTATTGAGTCCTCTGTAGTCAATACACATGCGCCACCCTGTGACTGTTCTTGTAGGAACCAGTTCATTTTTTTCATTATGAACCACTGTCATGCCTCCCTTTTTGGGAACAACTTGGACAGGGCTCACCCAGGGGCTATCAGAAATAGGATAAATAATCCCAGCCTCCAGTAATTTAGTGACCTCTTTCTGCACCACCTCCTTCATGGCAGGATTTAGCCTCCTCTGTGGTTGAACCACTGGTTTGGCATTATCCTCCAATAGGATCTTGTGCATGCATCTGGCTGGGCTAATGCCCTTGAGATCACTTACGGACCACCCAAGAGCTATCTTGTGTGTCCTTAGCACTTGAATCAGTGCTTCCTCTTCCTGTGAATTTAAGGCAGAGCTTATAATTACTGGAAAAGTTTCACCCTCTCCCAGAAATGCATATTTCAGGGATGGTGGTAATGGTTTGAGTTCAGGCTTAGGAGGCTTATCCTCCTCCTGAGGAATTTTCGAAAATTCCTTTGCCTCCTCTGGCTCTTCCTGATCAGTTTGAGCATCTTTGAAGATGTCCTCAAGCTCTGATTCTAGGCTTTCAGCCATATTGATCTCTTCTACCAGAGAGTCAATAATGTCAGCGTCCATGCAGTCCTCTGGTGTGTCTGGATGCTGCATAGCTTTTACAGCATTCAACTTGAACTCATCCTCATTGACTCTCAAGGTTACTTCCCCCTTTTGTACATCAATGAGAGTTCGTCCAGTTGCTAGGAAAGGTCTTCCTAGAATGAGAGTTGCACTTTTATGCTCCTCCATTTCCAGCACCACAAAGTCAGTTGGAAAGGCAAATGGCCCAACCTTGACAATCATGTCCTCTATTATGCCTGATGGGTGTTTAATGGAGCCATCAGTAAGTTGGAGGCATATCCTGGTTGGTTTGACCTCTCCAATCAACCCAAGCTTTCTGATAGTGGATGCAGGTATTAAATTGATACTTGCTCCAAGATCACATAAGGCTACCTTGGTATAAGTGCCTTCCAATGTGCATGGTATCAGAATGCTTCCAGGATCTTGAAGCTTTTCTGGTAAGCTTTTTAGAATGACTGCACTGCATTCTTCAGTGAGAAACACTTTTTCAGTTTCTCTCCAATCCTTCTTATGACTTAAGATCTCTTTCATAAACTTAGCATAAGAAGGTATTTGCTCAAGTGCCTCTGCAAAAGGAATCTTTATTTCAATAGTCCTTAAATAGTCTGCAAAGCGGGCAAATTGCTTATCCTGTTCCGCTTTGCGGAGTTTCTGAGGATAAGGCATCTTGGCTTGATATTCTTCAACCTTAGATGCTGCAGGTTTATTCCTTACAGAAGTGGTTGAAGAAGCCTTGTTAGAGGGATTACTGTCAGCACTCTCAGGTGTCTGATCCTCCCTTGGCGTTTGAACGCCAGGAATGGGTGAAGTTTGGGCGTTAAACGCCAACTTCCCTTCCTTTTCTGGCGTTTGAACGCCAGAACTGGGCAAGGAATGGGCGTTTAACGCCAGCTTTCCTTCCCTTTCTGGCGTTTGAACGCCAGAGCTGGGCAAGGAATGGGCGTTTAACGCCAACTTTCCTTCCCTTTCTGGCGTTTGAACGCCAATATTCCTCTCTGGGCTCTTACTGTCCTCAGAGGGATTTTGAACAGTGGTTTGGTTGTCCTCTGTCATTTGTTCCTTATTTGGCTTTTTGCTCTTTTGAACAGTGTTATTCAAGGTCTTTCCACTCCTCAATTGAACTGCTTGACACTCTTCTGTTATCTGTTTAGATATTTGCTGTTTTGCTTGATTCAACTGTAGTTCTATGCTTTTATTAGCAACTTTAGTTTCATTGAGCATCTCTTTAAATTCTGCTAACTGTTCTGTCATCAGGAGTAGTTGTTGATTAAGCTCCATTACCTGTTCTTGAGGATTAGAGTCAGTGACTACTGTCATGACTTCCTCTTCTGGAGAGAACTCATTGCTAGAGTACAGATATTGGTTTCTAGCAACAGTGTCTATAAGCTCTTGAGCTTCTTCAATTGTCTTCCTCATGTGTATAGATCCACCAGCTGAGTGGTCTAAAGACATCTGAGCTTTTTCTGTAAGCCCATAGTAGAAAATGTCTAGCTGTACCCACTCTGAAAACATTTCAGAGGGACATTTTCTTAGCATACCTCTATACCTCTCCCAGGCATTATAAAGGGATTCATTATCCTCTTGTTTAAAGCCTTGGATGTCCAGCCTTAGCTGTGTCATCCTTTTTGGAGGGTAAAAATGATTCAGGAATTTGTCTGATAACTGTTTCCATGTCTTTATGCTTGCTGTAGGTTGGTTATTTAACCACCTTTTAGCTTGATCTTTTACAGCAAATGGAAACAGTGATAGTCTATAGACATCCTGATCTACCTCTTTATCATGTACTGTGTCAGCAATTTGTAAAAACTGTGCCAGAAACTCAGTAGGTTCTTCCTGTGGAAGACCGGAATACTGGCAATTTTGCTGCACTATGATAATGAGTTGAGGATTTAGCTCAAAGCTGCTTGCTTTGATGGGAGGTATACAGATGCTACTCCCATATGCAGCTGTAATGGGGTTAGCATAAGACCCCAGAGTCCTTTTGGACTGATTAATTCCACTTAAGTCCATAATGGACAAAAGGGAAATGAGAATGATTGCAAAGAGATAAATTTTGTTTATTTTTATTTTTTTTGAAATAACCGAAAAAAATAAAATTCAATAAAATAAAATAAAAGGAAAATAAAAGAAAATTCGAAAATTAAAAATAAAATAAGATCAAAGCAAATTGAGAACTGAATCAATTAGTGAAGAAAAAGATTTTGAAAACAGCAATTAAGAAGATATGATTGAAAAATTTTTATGAAAAAGATTTGATTTTTAAAAAAGAGGAAAGAGAAAAACAGCAAAAAGACACCAAACTTAAAATTTTTAGAAAATCGAACACTAAATTTTCGAAAATTTTAAGAGAAAAACACAAAGAGGACACCAAACTTAGAATTTTTATGAATCAAAAAGGGACTAAGACTACGCAAAAACGAAAATTTTAAAAGAAAAATAAAAGCATGCAATTGACACCAAACTTAGAATATGAAACTAGACTCAACTAAAAGACTCTAAACCAACAAAAATAAAACAGTCCTAATCTAAGCAACAAGATAAGCCGTCAGTTGTCCAAACTCGAACAATCCCCGGCAACGGCGCCAAAAACTTGGTGCACGAAATTGCAATAACACTTTTGCAATCCCGCACAACTAACCAGCAAGTGCACTGGGTCGTCCAAGTAATACCTTGCGTGAGCAAGGGTCGATCCCACGGAGATTGTCGGCTTGAAGCAAGCTATGGTTATCTTGTAAATCTTAGTCAGGATATCAGAAATTATCAGGATTGATTGTAAGAAGCAAAAGAACATGTAATGGTTACTTGTACTGCAGTAATGGAGAATGGGTTGAGGTTTGGAGATGCTCCATCTTCCGAATCTCTGCTTTCCTACTATCTTCTTCATCAAACACGCATGTCTCCTTCCATGGCAAGCTCGTGTAGGGTCTCACTGTTGTCAGCAGCTACCTCCCATCCGCGCAGTGAAAGCTAATGCACACACTCTGTCACAGTGCTGCCAATCACCGGTTTGGTTCCCTCCCCTACCGGAATAGAATCACTCTTTTGCGTCTGTCACTAACGCCCAGTAGGTTACAGGTTTGAAGCACGTCACAGTCATTCAATCATTGAATCCTACTCAGAATACCACAGACAAGGTTTAGACCTTCCGGATTCTCTTGAATGCTGCCATCAGGTCCTGCCTATACCACGAAGATTCCGATTAAAGAACCCAAGAGATAACTACTCAATCTAAGATAGAACAGAGGTGGTTGTCAGGCACGTGTTCATGGTTGAGAATGATGATGATTGTCACGGATCATCACATTCATCCGGATTAAGAACAAGTGTTATCTTAGAATGGAAGCAAGCATGACTGAATAAGAAACAGTAGTAATTGCATTAATCCATCAAGACACAGCAGAGCTCCTCACCCCCAACCATGGGGTTTAGAGGCTCATACTGTGGAAAGAAACGTGTACAAAATGTTATGAGGTCATAAGGTACTGATTACAATGTAAAAGGGTCCTATAAGTAGTAAACTAGTATCCTAAGGTTTACAGAAATGAGTAAATGACAGAAAAATCCACTTCCTGGCCCACTTGGTGTGTGCTTGGGCTGAGCAATGAAGGAAATTCATGTAGAGACCTTTTCTGGAGTTAAACGCCAGCTTTCATGCCAGTTTGGGCGTTTAACTCCAAATTTTATGCCAGTTCCGGCGTTTAACGCTGGAATTTCTGTAGGTGACTTTGAGCGCCGGTTTGGGCCATCAAATCTTGGGCAAAGTATGGACTATTATATATTGCTGGAAAGTCCAGGATGTCTACTTTCCAATGCCGTTGAGAGCTCGCCAATTGGGCTTCTGTAGCTCCAGAAAATCCACTTCGAGTGCAGGGAGGTCAGAATCCAACAGCATCTGCAGTCCTTTTCAGTCTCTGGATCAGATTTTTGCTCAGGACCCTCAATTTCAGTCAGAAAATACATGAAATCACAGAAAAACACACAAACTCATAGTAAAGTCCAGAAAAGTGAATTTTAATTAAAAACTAATAAAAATATACTAAGAATTAAACTAAAACTACTAAAAACATACTAAAAACAATGCCAAAAAGCGTACAAATTATCCGCTCAGCAGGTAGTTCTTCAAGAACTTCCACTCTATAGGCTTTTGAGATGAGGTTTCGGCTTGGCTATGACTTGGTTTAACTTCATTCATCGTTCTGAGTTCTCTAGTTTCATCAGGAGACGAAACAGAAATGTCTCCTTCATTTTGAGGAGCAGGTTCAGAACTAGCATTTTCCATAGAAGGACCTGATTTGACATTTTCTTGATTCAACTGTGAACTTCTCTCAGCTTCATTTCTTGCATCATAATCTAAGACAATACTTGGTATGAAGTTAGTATCGTAAAAAGATACATGTATGGATTCCTCAATAGTTCTATGTTCATTGAGGTAAACTCTATAAACTTTACTAGTGGTTGAGTATCCAACAAATAAACCTTCATAAGATTTTGAGTCAAAATTACTAAGATTGTCTTTATTATTTAACACAAAACATTTGTAACCAAATATATGAAAGTACTTGAGGTTTCGAGGGGTTCTTTTCTAGGCATGGCAATAGGTACCCACGGGGGCGGGGACATGTCCCCCACCCCCCGCCTCCATATCTAGTCCCCGTCCTCGCCTCGGGTAACGGGGACTCCATATCTGCCGGGAATCGGGGACTCCAGAGATATCCGCAGATTTTAAAAAAATAAAAAATGGAAAAAATTGGAAAAAAATGAAAATAATCATATCAATCATCATGTTCCTTGTCTCCAAAGACATTAACAACATTAAAAACAACAAAGACATTAACATGTTAATAGTCTCCAAAGACATTAACAACAACAAACAATATCAAACATATCCATAAAATAACCAAAGTATCAAACATATCCAAAAACTACAAAGCATAATCAGAATTTCATTAACTTAACTCAGAAATTCAAAAATTCAGAAATCAGAATCTAATTACCCTAATTAGAAATCAGAATTAGAAATTCAGAAATTCAGAAATCAGAATCTAATTACCCTAATTCAGAAATCTAAATTCAGTAATTCTTGAATCAGATCAACCTAATTCAGAAACATAAATTCAGAAACCACAAGACTGACTTACCCGACGGAGAAAAGGGGCAGACCAGCGAAGACCGGCGATTTGGCAGACGAACAGCGAAGAGGAGAAGACGACGACTGACGACGAGTCTGCCGTGACGAGGAGAAGACAATGACCGGCGACGATGCGACGAAGAGAAGAACATGACGTGGCTATGACGGTGAGCTCGAGACCTACAGTGAGCGACCGAGCCACTCAAGGTGTGGGAGGCGGCGCTGAGGGACCCAGAGGGTGGGAGGCGATGGTCACCAGTCGGTGGTGTTTGGGAAGGAGACAGGAGGGGCTAAGGGTTTGAACTTTGAGGAGGAGTGGAGAGGAGATGAGACGAGACTGCGGCGCTGAGGAACCCAGAGGATGGGAGGCGGTGGTCGGCGGTGTTCGAGAAGGAGACAGGAGGGGCCAAGGGTTTGAACTTTGAGGAAGAGTGGAAAGGAGAGGAGACGAGACAATTTTCAAATCCTTTTCCTTTTGAATCTTTTTACAAATAGAAGAAAAGGCATAGAACACATCATTTTTATGAGCTAAGAAACGAACCCATCCATATCTAGAGTAGTCATCAACCACCACCAAGCCATAATGCTTTCCTCCCAAACTTTAAGTTCTAGTGGGACCAAAAAGATCAATGTGTAACATTTCTAATGGCCTTTTGGTAGAGATTCCATCTTTAGGCTGAAAGGAAGATTTTGTTTTGTTTGCCTAATTGACAAGCATCACAAGTAGTATCCTTGTCAAACTTTATATTAGGAATACCTCTAATCAAATTTTTCTTAACAAGTTTAGAAATTTAGTGCATGCTAGCATGACCCAATTTCTTGTGCCAAAGCAATTTTTCAGATTCAATTGAGGTAAAACATGTCACATTTTGATCTTTTAAGTCCTCTAGAGTGAGCCCATACACATTGTTACATCTTTTTGCCTCAAACAAAATTACACCAAATTTTTCACAAATAACTAAGCAGTCCAATTTTCTAAATATAACCAAATATCCAAGATCACATAATTGACTAATGCTTAGTAAGTTGTGTTTCAATTCGTCAACAAGAAAAATATTATTTATGAAAGATGAGAAATTTTTACCTTCCTTACCTATGGCCACTATATTTCCTTTACTATTATCACTGAAAGTTACAAACCCTCCATCATACTCGTCAAGTTTGATGAAAGCACATGTTGTCCTTTCTTTTGGATGCTAGGCACATCTGCAAAAAATCTTAAGTGACCTTAGGTATCCAAATTCTTTTGGATCCTTGAATGTTAAACCATCTCCTTTGGCCAAGACCATTATAGTTGCCAACTATTTTGTACACTTTGTCTCCAATCATTTTTTCACATATGAAACATTGAATAGGAAAATGCCCATTCTGATTGCATAAATGACAAAATCTTTTTGGTTGCTATTTTTTTAGATTAGTTGGATTTTGAAACTTTGTGTCATCTGAAGTAGAAGCCATATTTAAAAAGGTAATCTTTCAAAAGTGTTTTTAGATTTTTTATGAAAATCCAATCCAGCCTTTTCATAAAGAGGTTTTCGACTAGGCAGGAGTTTATTTAGATTTTCAGAATTTTGTGCAAAGATGGGCAAATTTTCTTTTAAAATTTTTACCTCTTTGTGCAACCTTTCATTTTTCTCAAAATAGTTCAAATAGACAACCACAGAATGTTGTTTCTCAAAGCCCTTAAGTTCAGCCTTCAGCCACTTATTTTCTTCAACCAGATCAATAGCGGTTTCAACTTCCCTTAATTTATCTTTGATAAAAGCATTTTATACCTTTAGGATGTCATTTTGAGATTCAAGCTCATGATTTTCATTTAAGAAGCATCTTAGTTTCTTAGTGAGATGATCGATCATAAGATCAAGGTCTTCAGTAGAAGGTTCAATGATAATTACCTCATCAGTTTGATCGGCCATGAGACAGGTTTGAGATTTGTTCTCTGATTCTTCCTCTTCGTCTAAATCATTTTTCAGATCTTCTTAGGAGGCCATGAACCCTTTCTTCTTTTCTTTCTTGGTCTTTTCTTCTTTCTTCAGTTTTGGTTAGTCAAACTTGTAGTGTCCAGCCTCTTTGCAGTTGTGGCAGATGATCTTGCTTAAGTCCCTTTTTGATCTTCCTGAGCCGCCTTCCTTGCGTCTTTCTTTAAGCTTCATCATTTTTTCTGAATTTCTTAGCAAAAAGAACAAACTCATCATCAGATAGATTATCACTGGATTCATAATCCAGGGACTCAGAGAATGATTTGAGAGAAATTCCTTTCTTCTTTGTGTTATTTTTCAACTAAGTGGTTTTAAAAGCAAGTAAATTTCCTCTCAAATCATCATATGTCATTTGATTAATGCCACTGCTCTCAGCTATAACTATAGCCTTAGTTTCTCACTCTTTAGTGAGACTTCTCAGAACTTTTCTCACTAACACAGATTCAGAGTGAGTAATCCCCATAGCATCTAAAGCATTGATGATGACGTTGAATTTTTCAAACATTTTGTCAATAGATTCTCTTTCCTTCATAGAGAACATTTTGTACTCTTTGCTCAGCTTGTCTATTCTGGTTCTCTTGACTTGAGTAGTCCTTTCATGGGTGACTTGGAGCTTGTCCCATATTTTCTTTGTAGTTTTGCATCTTGATATCTTTCGGTATTCCTCAAAACTGATAGCACAGTTGAGCATGTTGACAACTTTGGCATTGAACTCTATCTTCTTTTTATTTTCATCATTTCATTAAGCCTCAGTCTTAGGAATGGCTATACCATCTGCTCCTATTTTGGTTGGGATTTGGGGACCATTCAAGATTATCTTCCAAATGATGTAGTATACTGACTAAACAAATATCTTCATTCTCTCCTTCCAATAACTATAGTTCTTTCCATTGAAGAATGGAGGTCTATTGTTGGATTACCTTTCTATCAAAGTGTAGGCCACCACATTGGAACCATTGTTGTTTTCCATTAGGATTTTTTTTCCAAGCTACAAAACTTCATCTCTTTGAAACCAAGCTGTAATACCAAATGATGATTATCAGTGGCTGAGAGAACAGGGGGTTGAATCATAGTCTCCTTTTTTTGCTGAATATTACTTTTTACTTTTTCAAAGAAACTTAGGAGATATTTTTATTTTAGTCACGTATCGAGTTGAGAGAGTGATGAGCGAATAATTTATATGCTTTTTGGCACTGTTTTTAGGTAGCTTTTAGTAGGATCTAGCTACTTTTTAGTATATTTTTATTAGTTTTTAAGAAAAATTCACATTTCTGGACTTTACTATGATTTTGTGTATTTTTCTGTGATTTCAGATATTTTCTGGCTGAAACTGAGGGACCTGAGCAAAAATCTGATTCAGAGGCTGAAAAAGGACTGCTGATGCTGTTGGATTCTGACCTCCCTGCACTCGAAATGGATTTTTTGGAGCTACAAAAATCCAAATGGTGCGCTCTCAATTGCGTTAGAAATTAGACATCCAGGACTTTCCAGCAATATATAATAGTCCATACTTTGCCCAAGTTTTGACGATGCAAACTGGCGTTCAAATGCCCATTCCTGCCCTATTCTGGCGTTAAACGCTAGAAACAGGATAGAAGCTGCAGTTAAACGCCTAAACTGATATAAAAACTGACATTTAACTTCAAGAAAAGTCTCTACACATGAAAGCTTCAATGCTCAGCTCAAGCACACACCAAGTGGTCCCGGAAGTGGATTTCTGCATCATTTACTTATTTATGTAACCCTAGTAACTAGTTTAGTATAAATAGGACTTTTTACTATTGTACTCATATCTTTGGATTATCCTTAGATCATCTTTGGACATTTAGTCCTTAGACCTTAGTCTTGGTTATTCTGGTTTCCTCTCTGGGGCCGAAGCCAATGAACACAATTATCACTTATGTATTTTCAACGGTGGAGTTTCTACACACCATAGATTAAGGTGTGGAGCTCTGCTGTTCCTCGAGTATTAATGTAATTACTACTGTTTTCTTTTCAATTCATGCTTATTCTTGTTCTAAGATATCCATTCGCACACAAGAACATGATGAATGTGATGATTATGTGACACTCATCACCATTCTCAACTTATGAACGCGTGCCTGACAAACACTTCCGTTCTACATGAAAACAATCTTGAATGCATATCTCTTGGATTCCTGGTCCATGCGTTTGTTTGCCTTTCCTGACAACAGAGCCTTCAATTTCTTGAGATCAGAGTCTTCGTGGTATAAGCTAGAATCAATTGGCAGCATTCTTGAGATCCAGAAAGTATAAACCTTGTCTGTGGTATTCCGAGTAAGATCTGGGATTGGATTACTGTGACGAGCTTCAAACTTGCGACTGTGGGGCGTAGTGACAGACACAAAAGGATCATTGGATCTTATTCTGACACGATCGAGAACCAACAGCTGATTAGCCATGCGGTAGCTGTGCCTGGTATTTTTCATCCAAGACGAGAAATCTGACAATTGATTAGCCGTACAGAAATCGTAGAGGATCATTTTCACTGAGAGGACGGGAGGTAGCCATTGACAACGGTGATCCCCAACATACAGCTTACCATGGAAAGGAGTATGAATGATTGACTGAAGACAGTAGAAAAGTAGAGATTCAGAAGGAATAACACATCTCCATACGCTTATCTGAAATTCCCACCAATGAATTACATAAGTATCTCTATCTTTATTTTATGTTTATTTATCTTTTAATTATCAAAACTTCATAACCATTTGAATCTGCCTGACTGAGATTTACAAGATGACCATAGCTTGCTTCAAGCCGACAATCTCCGTGGGATCGACCCTTACTCACGTAAGGTATTACTTGGACGACCAAGTGCACTTGCTGGTTAGTTGTGCGAAGTTGTGAAAAAGAGTTGAGATTACAATTGTGCGTACCAAGTTGTTGGCGCCATTGAGATCACAATTTCGTGCACCATGTTTTTGGCGCCGTTGCCGGGGATTGTTCGAGTTTGGACAACTGATGGTTCATCTTGTTGCTCAGATTAGGTAATTTTCTTCTTGTTTCAACCTTTATTTTATTTTCAAAAAGTTTTCAAAAATCTTTCAAAAAATTTTTTCTTCTTTTTTCATCTTTCCAAAATAATTTTTGAAAAATTACAAAAAAATTTATAAAATCATAAAATCAAAAATATTTTTGTGTTTCTTGTTTGAGTCTAGTGTCAAATTTTAAGTTTGGTGTCAATTGCATGATTTAATTTTCCTAAAAAAAATTCTTTCAAAAATTCATGCATTGCATTCTTCATTATCTTCAAGTTGTTCTTAATGAGTCTCCTTATTTGATCTTCATATTTCATTATTTTGTGTCTTTTGTTGTTTTTCATATGCATTTTTGAATTCATAATGTCTAAACATGAAAAATCTCTAAGTTTGGTGTCTTGCATGTTTTTATTTTCTTTAAAATTTTTCAAAAAATATGTTCTTGATGTTCATCATGATCTTCAAAGTGTTCTTGGTATTCATCTTGACATTCAAAGTGTTCTTGCATGCATTATTTGTTTTGATCCAAAATTTTTATGTCTTGAGTCATTTTGTTCTTTTTCTCTTTCCACATTAAAATTCAAAAATAAAAAATATCTTTTTCTTTAATTACTCATAATTTTCGAAATCTTTGGGTTGACTTAGTCAAAAAATTTTAAAATTTGGTTGTTTCTTGTTAGTCAAGTCAAAGTTTCAATTTCAAAATTTATCTTTTCAAATCTTTTTTAAAATCAAATATTTTTCATTTTTTTCTTTGTTTTTTGAAAATTTTCAAAAATCTTTTTCAAAACTTTTCACAATCTTTTTCCTATTTTTACCTCATATTTTTTGAAATTAATACTAACAATTAATGTTTTGATTCAAAAATTTCAAGTTTGTTACTTTCTTGTTAAGAAAGATTCAATATTTGAATTTTAGAATCATATCTTTTAGTTTCTTGTTAGTCAAGTCATCAATTTTAAAAATTAAATCTTTTTCAAAAAATTGCTTTTCAATCATATCTTTTCAAACATATCTTTTCAATCAAATCTTTTTCAACCATTTTCAATCATATCTTTTTAAAAATCAAATTTTCTTCAATCATATCTCTTTTAATTTGATTTCAAAATCTCTTTCTAACTTCTTATCTTTTCAAAATTAATTTCAAAATTTTTTTTCAAAACCACCTAACTAATTCTCTCTCTTCTAATTTTCAAAAATCACCTCCCTTTTTTCAAAAAATCTTTTTAATTAACTAATTGATTTAAATTCTAATTTTATTTATTCTAACTTTTTTTCGAAAATCACTAACTATTTTTCAAAAATAATTTTCGAAATTCTCTCCCTCTCATCTCTTTCTATTTATTTTATTTATCTACTAACACTTCTCTTCTACTCATAATTTGAACCTTCTCCTCTCTCTGTGTTCGGATTTTTTTTCTTCTCTCTTCTCCTCCTTCTATTCTTCTTCTCTTCTACTCACATAAAGGAATCTCTATACTGTGACATAGAGGATTCCTCTTCTTTTCTGTCCTCTTCTTTTCTGTCCTCTTCTTTTTCATATGAGCAGGAGCAAGGACAAGGACATTCTTGTTGAAGCAGATCCTGAACCTGAAAGGACTCTGAAGAAGAAGCTAAGAGAAGCTAAAGCACAATAATTCAGAGAAAATCTTATAGAGAATCTCGAAAAAGAAGTAATGGCCGAACCCAACAACAATGCAAGGAAGATGCTTGGTGACTTCATTGCACCAAATTCCAACTTCCATGGAAGAAGCATCTCAATCCCTGCCATTGGAGCAAACAATTTTGAGCTTAAGCCTCAATTAGTTTCTCTGATGCAACAGAATTGCAAGTTTCATGGACTTCCATCAGAAGATCCTTTTCAGTTCTTAACCAAATTCTTGTAGATTTGTGATACTGTTAAGACCAATAGAGTTGATCCCAAGGTCTATAAGCTTATGCTTTTTCCTTTTGCTGTAAGAGACAGAGCTAGAATATGGTTGGACTCTCAACCTAGAGATAGCCTGAACTCTTGGGATAAGCTGGTCACGGCTTTCTTAGCCAAGTTCTTTCCTCCTCAAAAGCTGAGCAAGCTTAGAGTGGATGTTCAAACCTTCAGGTAGAAAGAAGGTGAATCCCTCTATTAAGCTTAGAAAAGATACAAGCAACTGACCAAAAAGTGTCCTTTTGACATGCTCTCAGAATGGACCATCCTGGATATATTCTATGATGGTCTATCTGAATTGTTTAAGATGTCATTGGACCATTCTGCAGGTGGATCTATTCACCCAAAGAAAATGCATGCAGAAGCTCAGGAACTCATTAAAATGGTTGCAAATAACCAGTTCATGTACACCTCTGAAAAGAATCCTGTGAATAATGGGACGCCTCAGAGGAAGGGAGTTCTTGAAATTAATGCTCTGAATGCCATATTGGCTCAGAATAAAATGTTGACTCAGCAAGTCAATATGATTTCTCAGAGTCTGAATGGATTGCAAAATGCATCCAACAGTACTAAAGAAGCACCTTTTGAAGAAGAAGTTTATGATATTGAGAACCCTGCAATGGCAGAGGTGAATTACATGGGTGAAGCCTATAGAAACACCTATAATCCATCATGGAGAAATCATCCAAATTTCTCATGGAAGGATCAACAAAAGCCTCAACAAGGCTTTAACAATAATAATGGTGGAAGAAACAGGTTTAGGCATGGCAAGCCTTTTCCATCATCCTCTCAGCAATAGACAGAGAATTCTGAGCAGAACCCATCTAGTTTAGTAAATATAGTCTCTGTCTCTCTGATCTATCTAAGGCCACTTTCAGTTTCATGAATGAAATAAGGTCCTCCATCAGAAACTTGGAGGCACAAGTGGGTCAGATGAGTAAAAGGGTTACTGAAACTCCTCCTAGCACTCTCCCAAGCAATACAGAAGAGAATTCCAAAAGAGAGTGCAAGTCCATTACTGTGATCAACATGGCCGAACCTGGAGAGAGTGAAAAGGTAGTGATTCCCAGTGAAGAAGACCTCAGGGAACGTCCACTGGCCATTAAGGAGTACCCCAATGAGGAACCAAAGGAATCTGAGGCTCATACAGAGACCATAGAGATTCCATTGAACTTCCTATTACCATTCATGAGCTCTGATGACTATTCATCTTCTGAATAAGATGAAGACATTACTGGAGGGCAAGTTGCCCAGTATTTAGGAGCAATCATAAAGCTGAATGCCATGCTATTTGGTAATGAGACTTGGGAGGATGAACCTCCATTGCTCATTAATGAACTGAATACCTGGATTCAGCAAACTTTACCTCAAAAGAAACAGGATCCTGGTATATTTTTAATACCCTGTACCATAGGCACCATGACTTTTGAGAAGGCTCTGTGTGACCTAGGGTCAGGTATTAACCTCATGCCACTCTCTGTAATGGAGAAACTAGGAATCTTTAAGGTACAAGCTGCAAGAATCTCACTAGAGATGGCAGAGAAATCAATGAAACATGCTTATGGACTAGTAGTGGACGTGCTAGTGAAGGTTGAAGGCCGTTACATCCCTGCTGATTTCATAATCCTAGACACTGGGAAGGATGAGGATGAATCCATCATTCTTGGCAGACCTTTCCTAGCCACAATAAAGACTGTGATTGATGTTGACAGAGGAGAGTTGGTCCTTCAATTGAATGAGGACTACCTTGTGTTCAGGTCTCAAGGTTCTCCTTCTGTACACATGGAGAAGAAGTGATGAGCGGATAATTTATACGCTTTTTGGCATTATTTTTAGTGTGTTTTGAGTATATTTTAATTAGTTTTTATTATATTTTTATTAGTTTTTAGTTAAAATTCACTTTTTTGGACTTTACTATGAGTTTGTGTGTTTTTCTGTGATTTCAGATATTTTCTGGCTGAAATTGAGGGTCCTGAGCAAAAATCTGATTCAGAGGCTGAAAATGACTGCAGATGCTGTTGGATTCTGACCTCCCTGCACTCGAAGTGGATTTTCTGGAGCTACAGAAGCCCAATTGGTGCGCTCTCAACGGCGTTGGAAAGTAGACATCCTGGGCTTTCCAGCAATGTATAATAGTTCATACTTTGCCCGAGATTTGATGGCTCAAACCGGCGTTGCAAATCAGCATAAGAATTCCCAGCGTTTAACGCCGGAACTGGCATAAGAATTGGAGTTAAACGCCCAAACTGGCATAAAAGCTGGCATTTAATGCCAGAAAAAGTCTCTACACATAAAAGCTTCAATGCTCAGCCCAAGCACACACCAAGTGGACCCCGGAAGTGGATTTTTACGTCATTTACTCATTTCTGTATACCCTAGGTTACTAGTTCACTATTAATAGGACCTTTTGACATTGTATCTACACCTCATGACACTTTACACGTTTCTTATTGTATCTTCTATGGCATGAGTCTCTAAACCCCATGGTTGGGGGTGAGGAGCTCTGCTGTGTCTTGATGGATTAATGCAATTACTACTGTTTTTCATTCAATCATGCTTGCTTTCATTCTAAGATATCACTTGTTCCTAAACCTGATGAATGTGATGATCCGTGACACTCATCATCATTCTCACCTATGAACGTGTGCCTGACAACCACCTCTGTTCTACCTTAGATTGAGTAGATATCTCTTGGATTCCTTAATCAGAATCTTCGTGGTATAAGCTAGAATTGATGGCGGCATTCAAGAGAATCCGGAAGGTCTAAACCTTGTCTGTGGTATTATGAGTAGGATTCAAGGATTGAATGACTGTGATGAGCTTCAAACTCCTGAGGGCTGGGCGTTAGTGACAGACGCAAAAGAATCACTGGATTCTATTCCAACCCGATTGAGAACCGACAGATGATTAGCCGTGCTGTGACAGAGCGCGTTGAACATTTTCACTGAGAGGATGGGAGGTAGCCATTGACAACGGTGAAACCCTACATACAGCTTGCCATGGAAGGAGCCTTGCGTGTTTGAAGAAGAAGACAGTAGGAAAGCAGAGGTTCAGAAGACAGAGCATCTCCAAAACCTCAACCTGTTCCCCATTACTGCAAAACAAGTACTTATTTCATGTTCTTTTGCTTTTTACAATCAACCCTGATAATTATTGATATCCTGACTAAGAGTTACAAGATAACCATAGCTTGCTTCAAACCGACAATCTCCGTGGGATCGACCCTTACTCACGTAAGGTATTACTTGGACGACCCAGTGCACTTGCTGGTTAGTTATGCGGGATTGCAAAAGTGTGATTGCAATTTCGTGCACCAAGTTTTTGGCGCCGTTTCGGGAATTGTTGAGTTTGGACAACTGACGGTTTATCTTGTTGCTTAGATTAGGACTGTTTTATTTTTGTTGGTTTAGAGTCTTTTATTTGAGTGTAGTTTCATATTTTAAGTTTGGTGTCAATTGCATGCTTTTGTTTTTCTTTTAATTTTCGTATTTGCATGTCCTTAGTCCCTTTTTGATCTTTAAAAATTCTAAGTTTGGTGTCATTTTGTTGTTTTTATCTTTCCTCATTTCAAAAATCAAATCTTTTTCAAAATAATTTTCAATCATATCTTTTTAATTGCTAATTCCAAAATCTTTTTAATTAGTTGATTGATTTAGTTTTCAATTTGCTTTGATTTTATTTTCTTTTAGTTTTCGAAATTTTATTTCATTTTCCATTTGTTTTATTTTATTATTTTTGTTCTTTTTAAAAAAAAATTAATCTACCTGCAATCCATATCATTTCCCTTTCTCCATCATGGACCTAAGTGGAATTGAGCAGTCCAGAAGGACTTTGGGGTCATATGCTAACCTGATGAGCGGATATTTTATACGCTTTTTGGGGGTAATTTCATGTAGATTTTAGCATGTTTCAGTTAGTTTTTAGTAAAATAATATTAGTTTTTAGGCAAAAATCATATTTCTGGACTTTACTATGAGTTTGTGTGTTTTTCTGTGATTTCAGGTATTTTCTGGCTGAAATTGAGGGAGCTGAGCAAAAATCTGACTTAGGCTGAAAAAGGACTGCTGATGCTGTTGGATCCTGACCTCCCTGCACTCAAAATGGATTTTCTGGAGCTACAGGAGTCCAATTGGCGCGCTCTCAACGGCGTTGGAAAGTAGACATCCAGGGCTTTCCAGCAATATATAATAGTCCATACTTTGCGCGAAGATTGACGACGTAACTTGGCATTGAACGCCAAGTACACGCTGCTGTCTGGAGTTAAACGCCAGAAAAACGTCATGATCCGGAGTTGAACGCCCAAAACACGTCAAAACTTGGAGTTTGACGCCAAGAAAGGCCTCCACACGTGGAAAGCATTAGTCTCAGCCCCAGCACACACCAAGTGGGCCCCAGAAGTGGATTTCTGCACCAATTATCTTAGTTTATTCACTTTTCTGTAAACCTAGGTTACTAGTTTACTATTTAAACAACTTTTACAGACTTATCTTGTACCTCATGACATTTTCAGATCTGAATTACATACTTTGTGACGGCATGAGTCTCTAAACTCCATTGTTGGGGGTGAGGAGCTCTGCAGCGTCTCGATGATTTAATACAATTCCTTTGTTTTCCATTCAAACACGCTTGTTCTTATCTAAGATGTTTATTCGCGCTTAACTGTGGAGAAGGTGATGATCTGTGACACTCATCACCTTCCTCAATCCATGAACGTGTGCCTGACAACCACCTCCGTTCTACATCAGACTGAACAAATATCTCTTAGATTCCCCAACAGAATCTTCGTGGTATAGGCCGGATTGATGGCGGCATTCATGAGAATCCGGAAAGTCTAAACCTTGTCTGTGATATTCCGAGTAGGATTCCGGGATTGAATGACTGTGACGTGCTTCAAACTTTAACCTGCTGGGCGTTAGTGACAGACGCAAAAGAGGGATTCTATTCCAGTAGGAGCGGGAACCAACCGGTGATTAGCCGTACTGTGACAGAGTGCGTGAGCATAGTTTTCACTGCGAGGATGGGAAGTAGCCATTGACAACGGTGACACCCTACATAGAGCTTGCCATGGATAGACCTTGCGTGTGAGAAGAGGATCTCAAGGAAAAGTAGAAATTCAAAGGACAAAGCATCTCCAAAACTCCAACATGTTTCTCATTACTGCACAACAAGTAACACTGTTATTCCCTTTTATTTTTATAATCAAATCTTGTAATTTCACTTTTTAAATCCTATTGGGCTCCTGACTAAGATTAATAAAATAAATATTGATTGCTTCAAACCAATAATCTCTGTGGATTCGACCCTTACTCACGTAAGGTATTACTTGGACGACCCAGTACACTTGCTGGTTAGTTGAACGGAATTGTGCCCACTCGTACCAAAAATCCTAAGTTCCACAATTCTACATAAATACATTAATGCTATGTTGATGTGATCACAATTTCGTCCACCAAGTTTTTGGCGCCGTTGCCGGGGATTATTGAGTTTGGACAATTGAAGGCTTATTTTATTTCTTAGATTAGGAATAATTTATTTTTATTTTTATTCTTATTTTTATTGTTATAGAGTCATTAAATCAATATTGATAGGATAGTTTCTTTTCAAAAATTTCTTTTCAAAATTTATTATTTTTCTTTTAATTAATTGCTAATTTTCGTGAGTTTAGTGTCTTGTTCTAAGTTTGGTGTTAATTGCATGTTTTATATTTTCTCTAAAATTTTCGTGTTTTTGCTCTTGGTTCTTCATTGATCTTCAAGTTGTTCTTGTTTATCTTTCTTGTTAGATCTTGAATTTTTCTTGTTTTGTGTCTTTTCTTGTTTCACTTTTGTTCTTTCTAAAGCATTAATTGGAATATTTAGAACAAGTGTTATATTTAATCCAATTGGGTTTACGCTTTGGAACCTTTTTTTCAAAAACAAATTTTCTCCATTTAATCTTGTGCCAAACTTTAAGTTTGGTGTTTTCTTGTTAATTTTCTTTATTTTTCGAAAACTTGTGTTGATTTTCTAAAAATTTTAAGTTTGGTGTTCTTTCTTGTGTTCTTGTGAATCTTCAAAGTGTTCTTGAGTTTTTCTTGTGTCTTGATCTTAAAATTTTTAAGTTTGGTGTTCCTTGGTGTTTTCCCTCCAAAAATTTTCGAAAAATAAGGAGCATTAGATCTAAAAATTTTAAGTCTTGTGTCTTTTGTGTTTTTTCTCTTCATCATAAAATTCAAAATTCAAAAAAAAAAAATTTTATTTTCTAACTATTTTTAAAACTACTTTTTCGAAAATTTTACATTAAAAATTCAATTTTCAATTTCAAAATATTTCCACTTTCTTTTATTTATTTCGTTTTCATTTTATTTTAAAACAAAAAAAAAATTTATATATATATATATATATATATTTTAACTCCTTTTATATATTGTTATTACTTATTCCATTTTTTTTTAAAATTAACCTATAAATTCTCAACTTGTATTCCATTATGGAAGTAAGTTTGAATGGACAGTCCAAGAGGACTCTGGGGTCATATGCCAACCCCACTACTGCTTCATATGGGAGTAGTATCTGTATACCCTCCATTGGAGTTAGTAGCTTTGAGCTGAATCCTCAGCTCATTATCATGGTGCAGCAAAACTGCCAGTATTCTGGTCTTCCACATGAAGAACCTACAGAGTTTCTGGCACAATTTCTGCAAATTGCTGATACAGTACATGATAAGGAAGTGGATCAGGATGTCTACAGATTACTACTGTTTCCATTTGCTGTAAAAGATCAAGCTAAGAGGTGGTTAAATAACCAGCCTAAGAACAGCATAAAAACATGGAAACAGCTGTCAGAAAATTCCTGAATCACTATTTCCCTCCCAAACGGATGACACAGCTAAGGCTAAACATCCAAGGCTTCAAACAAGGAGATAATGAATCCCTTTATGATGCTTGGGAGAGATACAGAGAGATGCTAAGAAAATGCCCCTCTGAAATGTTTTCAGAATGGGTGCAATTAGACATCTTCTACTATGGGCTTACAGAAAAAGCTCAGATTTCTCTAGACCACTCAGCTGGTGGATCTATACACATGAGAAAAACAATTGAAGAAGCTCAAGAGCTTATTGATACAGTTGCCAGAAATCAGCATATGTATCTAAGCAGTGAATCTTCCATGAAAGGAGAAGCTAAAACAGTAACTGCAGAACTCAGTCCGGTGGATCAGGCTAATGAATTTAATCAGCAATTAGACTTTCTAACTCAGCAGCTAGCCGAATTCAAGGAGATATTACAGGAAACAAGAATGGCAAACAGGAACATGGAAGTGCAATTAAAGCAAACAGAAAAACAACTGTCAAAACAAATAGCAGAAGAATGCCAAGCAGTTCAATTAAGAAGTGGGAAAACATTAAATACCTCACTTCAAAGCAGCAAGAAGCAAGGACATGAACGAATAGCTAATCAAAATCCCTCTGAGGACAAGCAGAGCCCAGAAAGGGATAAAGCTGGCGCTGAACGCCCAGACCATGCTGATTCCTGGCGTTCAACGCCAGAAACAAGCTTGAATCTGGCGTTGAACGCCCAAAAGGAGCATGGTTCTGGCGTTCAAACGCCAGTAACAAGCGAGGAAGTGGCGTCTAACGCCACTCCAGCTCCTACCTCTGGCATTCAAATGCCAGTAGGGAATCAGTCACATACAAGTGCTGATAACAAGGCTTCCCAACCCACTTCTGTAGGTAATAAACCTGCAGCAACTAAGGTTGAGGAATACAGAGCCAAATGCCTTATCCTCAAAACTCCGCCAAGCGGAACAGATAAGCAATTTGCCCGCTTTGCAGACTATCTCAGGACTCTTGAAATAAAGATTCCGTTTGCAGAAGCACTTGAGCAAATACCCTCTTATGCTAAGTTCATGAAAGAGATCTTAAGTCATAAGAAGGATTGGAGGGAGACTGAAAAGGTTTACCTCATTGAAGAATGCAGTGCAGTCATTCTAAAAAGCTTACCTGAGAAGCTTAAAGATCCTGGGAGCTTTATGATACCATGCACATTAGAAGGTAATTGCACCAAGCAAGCTTATGTGACCTTGGGGCAAGTATCAACCTAATACCTGCATCTACTATCAGAAAGCTTGGTTTAACTGAAGAAATCAAACCAACCAGGATATGTCTTCAACTTGCTGATGGCTCCATTAAATACCCATCAGGCGTGATTGAAGACATGATTGTCAAGGTTGGGCCATTTGCCTTTCCTACTGACTTTGTGGTGCTGGAAATGGAGGAGCACAAGAGTGCAACTCTCATTCTAGGAAGACCTTTCCTAGCAACTGGCCGAACCCTCATTGATGTCCAAAAGGGGAAGTAACCTTGAGAGTCAATGAGGAGGAATTTAAGTTGAATGTGGTCAAAGCCATGCAACATCCAGACACCCCAAATGACTGCATGAGTGTTGACATGATTGATTCTCTGGTAAGAGAGGTCAATATGGCTGAGAGTCTCGAATCAGAGCTAGAGGACATCTTTAAAGATGTTCAGCCTAATTTGGAGGAGTCAGAGAAGATAATAGAACCTCTGAAAATCCCTCAGGAAGAGGAGAAACCTCCAAAACCCGAGCTCAAACCATTACCACCATCCCTGAAATATGCATTTCTGGGAGAAGGTGAAACCTTTCCTGTAATTATAAGCTCTACCTTGGAGCCACAGGAAGAGGAAGCACTAATTCAAGTGCTAAGGACGCACAAGACAGCTCTTGGTGGTCCATTAGTGATCTTAAGGGCATTAGCCCAGCCAGGTGCATGCACAAAATCTTGTTGGAAGATGACGCCAAGCCAGTGGTTCAACCACAAAGGCGGCTGAATCCAGCTATGAAAGAAGTGGTGCAGAAAGAGGTCACTAAATTACTAGAGGCTGGGATTATTTATCCTATTTCTGACAGCCCCTGGGTGAGCCCTGTCCAAGTTGTCCCTAAGAAAGGAGGCATGACAGTAGTTCACAATGAAAAAAATGAACTGGTTCCTACAAGGACAGTTACAGGGTGGCGTATGTGTATTGATTATAGAAGGCTCAATACAGCCACCAGAAAGGATCATTTTCCTTTACCATTCATAGACCAGATGCTAGAAAGACTAGCAGGTCATGAATACTACTGCTTTCTGGATGGATATTCAGGTTATAATCAAATTGCAGTAGATCCCCAGGATCAAGAGAAAACGGCATTCACATGCCCTTCTGGAGTATTTGCATACAGAAGGATGCCATTTGGCTTATGCAATGCACCTGCAACCTTTCAGAGGTGCATGCTCTCAATTTTCTCTGATATGGTGGAAAAATTCCTGGAAGTCTTCATGGATGACTTTTCAATATTTGGAGACTCATTCAGCTCCTGCCTTAACCATTTAGCACTTGTTCTGAAAAGATGCCAAGAGACTAACCTGGTTTTAAATTGGGAAAAATGTCACTTTATGGTGACTGAAGGAATTGTCCTTGGGCACAAAATTTCGAACAAGGGGATAGAGGTGGACCAAGCTAAGGTAGAAGTAATTGAAAAATTACCACCACCTGCTAATGTTAAGGCAATCAGAAGTTTTCTGGGACATGCAGGGTTTTATAGGAGGTTTATAAAGGATTTTTCAAAAATCGCCAAACCTCTGAGCAACCTGCTAGCTGCAGACACGCCATTTATCTTTGATGAGGAGTGTCTGCAGGCATTTGAAACTCTGAAAGCTAAATTGGTCACAGCACCAATCATCTCTGCACCAGACTGGACATTACCATTTGAACTAATGTGTGATGCCAGTGACCATGCCATTGGTGCAGTGTTGAGGCAAAGGCATGACAAGCTTCTGCATGTCATTTACTATGCCAGCCGTGTGCTAAATGATGCACAGAAGAATTACACAACCACAAAAAAGAGCTACTTGCAGTGGTTTACGCCATTGACAAATTCAGATCCTACTTAGTAGGATCAAAAGTGATTGTGTACACTGATCATGCTGCTCTTAAATATCTACTCACAAAGCAAGATTCAAAACCCAGACTCATCAGATGGGTGCTGCTTCTGCAAGAGTTTGATATAGAAATAAGAGACAGAAAAGGGACAGAAAATCAAGTAGCAGATCACCTGTCCCGAATAGAACCAGTGGAAGGGGCGTCCCTCCCTCTCACTGAAATTTCTGAAACCTTTCCGGATGAGCAATTACTAGCCGTCCAGGAAGTGCCATGGTTTGCAGACATTGCAAACTACAAGGCAGTGAGATTCATACCCAAGGAGTACAGTAAGGTGCAATCAAAGAAATTAATCACAGATGCAAAATACTATCTCTGGGATGAACCATATCTCTTTAAGAGATGTGCAGACGGAGTAATCCGTAGATGTGTGCCTAAAGAAGAAGCACAGAAGATCCTTTGGCATTGCCATGGATCCCAGTATGGAGGACATTTTGGAAGTGAACGAACAGCCACAAGAGTCCTCCAGAGTGGCTTCTACTGGCCTACTCTCTATAAAGATTCCCGAGCATTTGTGCTTACTGTGATAGTTGCCAGAGATCAGGCAACCTGCCTCACAGTTATGCCATGCCTCAACAAGGAATCTTGGAAATTGAGTTATTTGATGTATGGGGCATTGACTTCATGGGACCTTTCCCACCATCATACTCAAACACCTATATTCTGGTGGCAGTGGATTATGTATCCAAATGGGTGGAGGCTATTGCAACACCCACTAATGACACTAAAACAGTGTTAAAATTCCTCCAGAAACATATCTTCAGCAGATTTGGTATCCCCAGAGTGTTAATCAGTGATGGGGGTACTCATTTCTGTAATAAGCAGCTCTACTCTGCTCTAGTACGTTATGGAGTCAACCACAAGGTGGCTACTCCATATCACCCACAGACTAATGGGCAGGCGGAAGTCTCAAATAGAGAACTTAAAAGAATCTTGGAACGGACTGTAATTAACCGTAGAAAGGATTGGGCAAGAAGCTTGGATGATGCTCTGTGGGCATACAGAACAGCATTTAAGACCCCTATAGGGACCTCTCCATACCAGCTTGTGTATGGAAAGGCATGTCACTTGCCAGTGGAACTGGAACATAAGGCCTACTGGGCAACCAGATTCCTGAATCTTGATGCCAAATTAGCTGGAGAAAAACGATTGCTCCAGTTAAATGAGCTAGAAGAGTTTAGACTCAATGCTTTTGAAAATGCAAAAATTTACAAGGAAAAACAAAAAAATGGCATGATAAAAATTGTCATCCAGAGTCTTTAAACCAGGGCAGAAAGTTCTGCTATTTAATTCTAGGCTCAAATTATTCCCCGGGAAATTAAAATCCCGGTGGAGAGGTCCATATGTAATTACAAGTGTATCACCATATGGCTACATAGAGCTTCAAGATAATGACTCTAACAAAAAGTTCATTGTCAATGGACAAAGAGTTAAACACTATCTTGAAGATAATTTTGAGCAAGAATGCTCAAGACTGAGATTACATTGAAGATCAGTGACAGTCCAGCTAAGGACATTAAAGAAGCGCTTGCTGGGAGGCAACCCAGCCATTTACAAAGTTTATTCACTAATTAGATAAATTTTCTTTTCTTTACAGATATAGGTTCAAGTATCTTCAAAGGTGAAATAACAATTGGTTGAAGTCACAGAGTTACAGGGAAATTTGGAAGCTCACTGGCATGAAAAAGCCAGTAAGAATACTTTGGGCGTTAAACGCCCAAAAGAAGCTCCCACTGGGCGTTTAACGCCAGTAAGGGTAGCCATCTGGGCGTTAAACGCCAGAAAGGAGCATCTTCTGGGCGTTAAACGCCAGAAAGATGCACCTTCTGGGCGTTTAACGCCAATCTGCTAGCATTCTGGGCGTTTAGAAAAATGCCCAGTAAAGAAGGACTTCCTGGCGTTCAACGCCAGAAAGAAGCATCATATGGGCGTTGAACGCCCAGGAGAAGCAACATGTGGGCGTTAAACGCCCAAACCATGCAACAGTTGGGCGTTTAACGCCAGGATGGTGGGAGGAGGTACAATTTCGTTTTTAATCCTAATTTTTCTAAATTTCTATGTTTCAATTCATGTTTTCTTGCATAAACATATTTCAAATAATCATCCCTCAAATCAAATTAGTGTT
Source organism: Arachis stenosperma (assembly GCF_014773155.1). NCBI lineage: Eukaryota > Viridiplantae > Streptophyta > Magnoliopsida > Fabales > Fabaceae > Arachis > Arachis stenosperma. Next base: position 114,778,991 of record NC_080382.1, read on the forward strand.
CTAAAAATCCTAATTTTTAAAATCCCTTTTTCAAAAATATTACATGTATCTTAATCCATAAAAAAATTAATTTTCAATCCAATCAAACTCTTTTAAGTTTGCTTTCAAAACTCAATTATCTTTTTAAAATCTTTTTCAAATCTTTTTCAACTCATCATATCTTTTGATTTCGAAATTGCCTTTCCCTCCATTCCTCTTCTATCCTTTATTTTGCTTGAGGACAAGCAAACCTCTAAGTTGGTGTGATTTGCCATGATCATTGAGCTAAAACTCATCAAGATCATGGCACCTAAGAGAACAGGAAGAGCAAGGATGTGAACTTAAGGGAGCTGAAGCGTCAGAAATTAATTCTTGAAGGCACCCCACAGACTAGAGGAACATCCACTTCCCAAAATACAGGTTGTTAAGTTCTAATTCCAGCTTTAACTCTGTGATAGTATTATTATAGGATTTTACCTTAGAAGTTATATAGGAGTAGTAGTAATTAGCATGTCTATTTTGATTTTATTTCCAATTAAGCTATAATTTATTTTTCTCATCATCATCAGGCATAAATAAAGTAGTAGAATTTTTTTAGAATAAAGAAGTAATTTATATTTTTGAGTTCTTAGTAATAAAGACTATAATTAATTATATGTGGTGGCAATACTTTTTGTTCTCTGAATGAATGCTTGAACAGTGCATAAATTGTACTTTGAATTTGATGAATATTGGCTCCTGAAAGGATGAGGAACACGAAAAATATTATTGATGATCTGAAAAATCATGAAATTGATTCTTGAAGCAAGAAAAAGCAGTCAAAAAAAAAAAAAACAAGCCATGAGCACTAGCTAAGAATAAAAAAAGGGATCCAAGGCTTTGAGCATCAATGGATAGGAGGGCCCAAGGAAATAAAATCCAGGCCTAAGCGGCTAAACCAAGCTGTCCCTAACCATATGCTTGTGGCATGCAGGTCCAAGTTACAAGCTTGAGACTGAGTGGTTAAAGTCGTGATCCAAAGCAAAAGAGTGTGCTTAAGAACTCTGGACACCACTGACTGGGGACTCTAGCAAAGCTGAGTCACAATCTGAAAAGGTTCACCCAGTTATGTGTCTGTGGCATTTATGTATCCGGTGGTAATACTGGAAAACAAAGTGCTTAGGGCCACAGCCAAGACTCATAAAATAACTGTGTTCAAGAATCAACATACTACACTAGGAGAGTCAATGATACTATCTGAATTCTGAGTTCCTAAGGATGCCAAATATTCTGAAAATTTAAAGATACAGGGGGATGCCAAAACTGTTCAGAAACAAAAAGCTACAAGCCCCGCTCATCTAATAAGAATATGAGCTTCATTTAAAACTCTAAAATATTATTACTTCTTAATTTCTGCTAAATCCTATTTTATTTATCTAGTTGCTTGAGGACAAGCAACAGTTTAAGTTTGGTGTTGTGATGAGCGGATATTTTATACGCTTTTTGGGGGTAATTTCATGTAGATTTTAGCATGTTTCAGTTAGTTTTAGTAAAATATATTATTTTTAGGCAAAAATCATATTTCTGGACTTTACTATGATTTGTGTGTTTTTCTGTGATTTCAGGTATTTTCTGGCTGAAATTGAGGGAGCTGAGCAAAAATCTGACTTAGGCTGAAAAGGACTGCTGATGCTGTTGGATCCTGACCTCCCTGCACTCGAAATGGATTTTCTGGAGCTACAGGAGTCCAATTGGCGCGCTCTCAAAGGCGTTGGAAAGTAGACATCCAGGGCTTTCCAGCAATATATAATAGTCCATACTTTGCGCGAAGATTGACGACGTAACTTGGCGTTGAACGCCAAGTACACGCTGCTGTCTGGAGTTAAACGCCAGAAAAACGTCATGATCCGGAGTTGAACGCCCAAAACACGTCAAAACTTGGAGTTTGACGCCAAGAAAGGCCTCCACACGTGGAAAGCATTAGTCTCAGCCCCAGCACACACCAGTGGGCCCCAGAAGTGGATTTCTGCACCAATTATCTTAGTTTATTCACTTTTCTGTAAACCTAGGTTACTAGTTTACTATTTAAACAACTTTTACAGACTTATCTTGTACCTCATGACATTTTCAGATCTGAATTACATACTTTGTGACGGCATGAGTCTCTAAACTCCATTGTTGGGGGTGAGGAGCTCTGCAGCGTCTCGATGATTTAATACAATTCCTTTGTTTTCCATTCAAACACGCTTGTTCTTATCTAAGATGTTTATTCGCGCTTAACTGTGGAGAAGGTGATGATCTGTGACACTCATCACCTTCCTCAATCCATGAACGTGTGCCTGACAACCACCTCCGTTCTACATCAGACTGAACAAATATCTCTTAGATTCCCCAACAGAATCTTCGTGGTATAGGCCGGATTGATGGCGGCATTCATGAGAATCTGGAAAGTCTAAACCTTGTCTGTGGTATTCCGAGTAGGATTCCGGGATTGAATGACTGTGACGTGCTTCAAACTTTAACCTGCTGGGCGTTAGTGACAGACGCAAAAGAGGGATTCTATTCCAGTAGGAGCGGGAACCAACCGGTGATTAGCCGTACTGTGACAGAGTGCGTGAGCATAGTTTTCACTGCGAGGATGGGAAGTAGCCATTGACAACGGTGACACCCTACATAGAGCTTGCCATGGATAGACCTTGCGTGTGAGAAGAGGATCTCAAGGAAAAGTAGAAATTCAAAGGACAAAGCATCTCCAAAACTCCAACATGTTTCTCATTACTGCACAACAAGTAACACTGTTATTCCCTTTTATTTTTATAATCAAATCTTGTAATTTCACTTTTTAAATCCTATTGGGCTCCTGACTAAGATTAATAAAATAAATATTGATTGCTTCAAACCAATAATCTCTGTGGATTCGACCCTTACTCACGTAAGGTATTACTTGGACGACCCAGTACACTTGCTGGTTAGTTGAACGGAATTGTGCCCACTCGTACCAAAAATCCTAAGTTCCACAATTCTACATAAATACATTAATGCTATGTTGATGTGATCACAATTTCGTCCACCATAACCCCATTACAGCTGCATATGGGAGTAGCATCTGTATACCTCCCATCAAAGCAAACGGCTTTGAGCTAAACCCTCAACTCATTATCATGGTGCCGCAAAATTGCCAGTATTCCGGTCTTCCACAGGAAGAACCTACTGAGGTTCTGGCACAATTCTTACAAATTGCTGACACAGTACATGATAAAGAGGTAGATCAGGATGTCTACAGATTATTACTGTTTCCATTTGCTATAAAAGATCAAGCTAAGAGGTGGTTGAATAACCAACCTACAGCAAGCATAAAGACAAGGAAACAGTTATCAGACAAATTCCTGAATCAATTTTACCCTCCAAAAAGGATGACACAGCTAAGGCTGGACATCCAAGGCTTTAAACAAGAGGATAATGAATCCCTTTATAATGCCTGGAGAGGTATAGAGGTATGTTAAGAAAATGCCCCTCTGAAATGTTTTCAGAGTGGGTATAGTTAGACATCTTCTACTATGGGCTTACAGAAAAATCTCAGATGTCTCTAGACCACTCAGCAGGTGGATCTATACATATGAGGAAGACGATTGAGGAGGCTCAAGAGCTTATAGATACTGTTGCTAGAAATCAAAATTTGTACTCTAGCAATGAGTTCTCCACAAAAGAAGAAGTTATGGCAGTAACCACTAATCCTAATCCTCAAGAACAGATGATTGAGCTTAATCAGCAGTTACACCTGATGACAAAACAGTTAGCAAAATTTAAAGAGATGCTCCAAGAGACTAAAATTGCTAACAAGAACATAGAATCACAGTTGAATCAGGCAAAACAGCAGCTATTTAAACAGATAACAGAAGAATGCCAAGCAGTTCAACTGAGGAGTGGGAAGACATTGAATAACACTGCTCAAAGTAGCAAAAAGCCAATAAAGGAACAATTGACAGAGGATAGCCAAACCACTATCCAAAATCCCTCTGAGGACAGTAAGAGCCCAGAGAGGAATACTCTTGGCGTTCAAAAGCCAGAAAAGGGGGGAAAGCTGGCGTTAAACGCCCATTCCCTGTCCAGTTCTGGCGTTCAAACGCCAGAAAAGGGGGAAAAGTTGGCGTTAAACGCTCATTTTCCACCCAATCCTGGCGTTCAAACACCAATGGGGAATCAGACACCTGAGAGTGCTGATAGTAACCCCTCTAAAAAGGCTTCTCCAACCACTTCTGTAAGGAATAAACATGCAGCAACTAAGGTTGAAAAATATAAAGCCAAGATGCCTTATCCTCAGAAACTCCGCCAAGCGGAGCAGGATAAGCAATTTGCCCGCTTTGCAGACTATCTAAGGTCTCTTGAAATAAAGATTCCATTTGCAGAGGCACTTGAGCAAATACCTTCTTATGCTAAGTTCATGAAAGAGATCTTAAGTCATAAGAAGGATTGGAGAGAAACTGAAAAAGTTTTTCTCACTGAAGAATGCAGTGCAGTCATATTAAAGAGCTTACCAGAGAAGCTTAAAGATCCTGGAAGCTTTATGATACCATGAACATTAGAGGGTACTTGTACCAAGAAAGCTCTATGTGATCTTGGGGCAAGTATCAACCTAATACCTGCATCCACTATCAGAAAGCTTGGCTTGACTGAAGAAGTCAAACCAACCAGGATATGTCTCTAACTTGCTGATGGCTCCATTAAATACCCATCAGGCATAATTGAGGACATGATTGTCAAGGTTGGGCCATTTGCCTTTCCCACTGACTTTGTAGTGCTGGAAATGGAGGAGCACAAGAGTGCAACTCTCATTCTAGGAAGACCTTTCCTAGCAACTGGACGGACCCTCATTGACGTCCAAAAAGGGGAATTAACCCTGAGAGTCAATGATGATGAGTTCAAGTTGAATGTTGTCAAAGCTATGCAGCATCCAGACACGTCAAATGACTGCATGAGCACTGATATTATTGACTCTTTGGTGGAGGAGGTCAATATGACTGAAAGTCTTGAATCAGAGCTAGATGACATCTTTAAAGATGTTCAACCTGATCTGGAGGAACTAAAGGAAATAAAAGAAATTCTGAAAATTCCTCAGGAAGAAGATAATCCTCCTAAACCAGAGCTCAAGCCACTACTACCATCCCTGAAATATGCATTTCTGGGAGAAGGTGACACTTTTCCAGTGATCATAAGCTCTGCTCTAAATCCACAGGAAGAGGAAGCACTAATTCAAGTGCTAAGGACACACAAGACAGCTCTTGGGTGGTCCATAAGTGATCTTAAGGGCATTAGCCCAGCAAGATGCATGCACAAGATCCTATTGGAGGATGATGCTAAGCCAGTGGTTCAACCACAAAGGCGGCTAAATCCAGCCATGAAGGAGGTGGTGCAGAAAGAGGTCACTAAGTTACTAGAGGTTGGGATTATTTATCCTATTTCTGATAGCACCTGGGTGAGTCCTGTCCACGTTGTCCCTAAGAAGGGAGGTATGACAGTGGTTCATAATGAAAAGAATGAACTAGTTCCTACAAGAACAGTTACAGGGTGGCGCATGTGTATTGACTACAGAAGGCTCAATACAGTCACCAGAAAGGATCATTTTCCTTTACCATTCATAGACCAGATGCTAGAGAGACTAGCCGGTCATGAATACTACTGCTTTTTGGACGGCTACTCAGGTTACAACCAAATTGCAGTAGATCCTCAGGACCAAGAGAAAATAACATTTACATGTCCTTCTGGAGTATTTGCCTACAGAAGGATGCCTTTTGGTCTGTGCAATGCACCTGCAACCTTTCAGAGGTGCATGCTCTCTATCTTCTCAGATATGGTAGAGAAATTTCTGGAAGTCTTCATGGATGACTTTTCAGTATTTGGAGACTCATTCAGCTCCTGCCTTAACCATCTAGTACTTGTTCTGAAAAGATGCCAAGAGACCAACCTAGTTTTAAACTGGGAAAAATGTCACTTTATGGTGACTGAAGGAATTGTCCTTGGGCATAAAATTTCAAACAAAGGAATAGAGGTGGATCAAGCTAAAGTTGAAGTAATTGAAAAATTACCACCACCTACCAATGTTAAGGCAATCAGAAGCTTTCTAGGGCATGCAGGATTCTATAGAAGGTTTATAAAGGATTTTTCAAAAATTGCCAAACCTCTGAGTAATCTGCTAGCTGCTGACACTCCATTTATTTTTGATAATGAGTGTTTGCAGGCGTTTGAAATTCTGAAAGCTAAGCTGGTCACAGCACCAGTCATCTCTGCACCAGACTGGACATTACTATTTGAACTAATGTGTGATGCCAGTGACCATGCCATTGGTGCAGTATTGGGACAAAGGCATGGTAAGCTTCTGCACGTTATTTATTATGGCAGCCGTATTCTAAATGATGCACAGAAGAACTACACAACCACAGAAAAGGAGTTACTTGCAGTGGTTTATGCCATTGACAAGTTCAGATCTTATTTAGTAGGATCAAAAGTGATTGTGTACACTGACCATGCTGCTCTTAAATATCTACTCACAAAGAAAGATTCAAAACCCAGGCTCATAAGATGGGTGTTGCTTCTGCAAGAGTTTGATATAGAAATAAGAGACAGAAAAGGGACAGAGAATCAAGTAGCTGATCACCTGTCCCGGATAGAACCAGTAGCAGGAGCATCCCTCCCTCCTACTGAGATCTCTGAAACCTTTCCAGATGAGCAATTATTTGCTATTCAGGAAGGTCTGTGGCTTGCAGACAGTGCAGACTATAAGACTCAAGGTTCTCCTTCTGTAACCATGGAAAGGAAAGAGCTTCTCTCAAAACAGAGCCCCCACAGTCAAACTCTAAGTTTGGTGTTGGGAGGCCACAACCAACTTCTAAGTTTGGTGTTGAACCCCCACATTCAAACTCTAAGTTTGGTGTTGGGAGGTTCCAACATGGCTCTGAGTATCTGTGAGGCTCCATGAGAGCCCACTGTCAAGCTACTGACATTAAAGAAGCGCTTGTTGGGAGGCAACCCAATGTTATATTTATTATTTTCCCTTGTTATTTTATGTTTTATATAGGTTGATGATCATGGAAAGTCACAAAATCAATTGAAAAAGCAGAAACAGAATGAAAAATAGAAAGAAAAATAGCACACCCTGGAGGAAAACTTGCTGGCGTTTAAACGCCAGTAAGGGCAGCAAATGGGCGTTTAACGCCCAGTCTGGCACCATTCTGGGCGTTTAACGCCAGAAAGGGGGCACCAGACTGGCGTTAAACGCCAGGAATGGGCACCAAGCTGGCGTTAAATGCCAGAAATGGGCACCAGCCCGGCGTTTAACGCCAGGATTGGCAGAAGGAGCATTTTTGCTCGCCACTTGGTGCAGGGATGAATTATCCTTGACACCTCAGGATCTGTGGACCCCACAAAATCCCCACCTACCCCACCACTCTCTCTCTTCGTTCTTCTTTTGCTCGAGGACGAGCAAACCTTCTAAGTTTGGTGTGGTAAAAGCGTTGCTTTTTGTTTCTCCATAACCATTTATGGCACCTAAGGCCGGAGAAACCTCTAGAAAGAGGAAAGGGAAGCCAAAAGCTTCCATCTCCGAGCCATGGGAGATGGAGAGATTCATCTCAAGGGATGCACTTTCCTCCACAAAACTATTGGGAGCAAATTAACACCTCCCTAGGAGAATTGAGTTCCAACATGGGACAACTAAGGGTGGAGCACCAAGAACATTCCATCCTCCTCCATGAAATTAAAGAAGATCATAGAATCATGAGAGAGGAGCAACAAAGGCAAGGAAGAGACATTGAGGAGCTCAAGCACTCCATAAGATCTTCAAGAGGAAGAACAAGCCGCCATCACTAAGGTGGACCCGTTCTTTAATCTCCTTGTTCTTTATTTTCTATTTTTTGAATCTTTATGCTTATGTTTATCCATGTTTGTGTCTTAGTACATGATCATTAGTATCTTAGTGTCTATGCCTTAAAGCTATGAATGTCCTATGAATCCATCACCTCTCTTAAATGAAAAATGCTTTAATCACAAAAGAACAAGAAGTACAGGATTTCGAATTTATCTTTGAAACTAGTTGAATTAGTTTGATGTGGTGACAATACTTTTTGTTTTCTGAATGAATGCTTAAACAGTGCATATGTCTTTTGAATTTGTTGTTTTAAGAATGTTAAAATTGTTAGCTCTTGAAAGAATGATGGAAAAGGAGAACTGTTATTGAGGATCTGAAAAATCATCAAAGTGATTCTTGAAGCAAGAAAAAGCAGTGAATACAAAAAAAAAACGACGAAAAAAAAAAGAAAAGAAAGAGAAAAAGAGAAAGAAAGAAATAAAGTTGTGATCCAAGGCAAAAAGAGTGTGCTTAAGAACCCTGGACACCTCTAATTGGGGACTCTAGCAAAGCTGAGTCACAATCTGAAAAGATTCACTCAATTATGTGTCTGTGGCATGTATGTATCCGGTGGTAATACTGGAAGACAGAGTGCTTTGGGCCACGGCCAAGACTCATAAAGTAGCTATGTTCAAGAATCATCATACTTAACTAGGAGAATTGATAACACTATCTGAGTTCTGAGTTCTTATGGATGCCAATCATTCTAAACTTCAAAGGATAAAGTGAGATGCCAAAACTGTTTATAAGCAAAAAGCTACTAGTCCCGCTCATCTAATTGGAGCTAAGTTTCTCTGATATTTTGGAGTCTATAGTATATTCTCTTCTTTTTATTCTATTTTGATTTTCAGTTGCTTGGGGACAAGCAACAATTTAAGTTTGGTGTTGTGATGAGCGGATAATTTATACGCTTTTTGGCATTGTTTTTAGTGTATTTTGAGTATATTTTAATTAGTTTTTATTATATTTTTATTAGTTTTTAGTTAAAATTCACTTTTCTGGACTTTACTAGGAGTTTGTGTATTTTTCTGTGATTTCAGGTATTTTCTGGCTGAAATTGAGGGTCCTGAGCAAAAATCTGATTCAGAGGCTGAAAAGGACTGCAGATGCTGTTGGATTCTGACCTCCCAGCACTCGAAGTGGATTTTCTGGAGCTACAGAAGCCCAATTGGCGCGCTCTCAATGGCGTTGGAAAGTAGACATCCTGGGCTTTCCAGAAATGTATAATAGTCCATACTTTGCCCGAGATTTGATGGCCCAAACTGGCGTTGCAAATCAGCATCAGAATTCCCAGCGTTTAACGCCGGAACTGGCATAAGAATTGGAGTTAAACGCTCAAACTGGCATAAAAGCTGACGTTTAACTCTAGAAAACGTCTCTACACATAAAAGCTTCAATGCTCAGCCCAAGCACACACCAAGTGGACCCCGGAAGAGGATTTTTACGTCATTTACTCATTTCTGTATACCCTAGATTACTAGTTCACTATTAATAGGACCTTTTGACATTGTATCTACACCTCATGACACTTTACACGTTTCTTATTGTATCTTCTACGGCATGAGTCTCTAAACCCCATGGTTGGGGGTGAGGAGCTCTGCTGTGTCTTGATGGATTAATGCAATTACTACTGTTTTTCATTCAATCATGCTTGCTTTCATTCTAAGATATCACTTGTTCCTAAACTTGATGAATGTGATTATCCGTGACACTCATCATCATTCTCACCTATGAACGTGTGCCTGACAACCACCTCCGTTCTACCTTAGATTGAGTAGATATCTCTTGGATTCCTTAATCAGAATCTTCGTGGTATAAGCTAGAATTGATGGCGGCATTCAAGAGAATCCGGAAGGTCTAAACCTTGTCTGTGGTATTCTGAGTAGGATTCAAGGATTGAATGACTGTGACGAGCTTCAAACTCCTGAGGGCTGGGCGTTAGTGACAGATGCAAAAGAATCACTGGATTCTATTCCAACCCGATTGAGAACCGACAGATGATTAGCCGTGCTGTGACAAAGCGCGTTGAACATTTTTACTGAGAGGATCGGAGGTAGCCATTGACAACGGTGAAACCCTACATACAGCTTGCCATGGAAGGAGCCTTGCGTGTTTGAAGAAGAAGACAGTAGGAAAGTAGAGGTTCAGAAGACAGAGCATCTCCAAAACCTCAACATGTTCCCCATTACTGCAAAACAAGTACTTATTTCATGTTCTTTTGCTTTTTACAATCAACCCTGATAATTATTGATATCCTGACTAAGAGTTACAAGATAACCATAGCTTGCTTCAAGCCGACAATCTCCGTGGGATCGACCCTTACTCACGTAAGGTATTACTTGGACAACCCAGTGCACTTGCTGGTTAGTTGTGCGGGATTGCAAAAGTGTGATTGCAATTTCGTGCACCAAGAAGCATGAAAAGCTTCTCTCAATACAGAGTCAAACAAAACCCCCACATTCAAACTCTAAGTTTGGTGTTGAGAGGCCCCAACCATGTTCTGATTATCTGTGAGGCTCCATGAGAGCCTACTGTCAAGCTATTGACATTAAAGAAGCGCTTGTTGGGAGGTAACCCAATTTTTATTTATCTATGTTATTTTATATTTTTTTAAGTTGATGATCATGTGGAGTCACAAAAATAACTACAAAAATCAAAGCAAATTCAAAAATAGCATTAGAAACAGCTCACGCTGGAGGAAAAACTTACTGGCGTTTAAACGCCAGTAAGAGTAGCAGGATGGGTGTTAAACGCCCAGTCTGGGACCATTTTGGGCGTTTAACGCCAGAAATTGGGTACCAGACTGGCATTTAATGCCAGAACATAGCACCAAGTTAGCGTTAAATGCCAGAAACAAGCAACAGCTTGGCGTTAAACGCCAGTATTGCATACAGAGGGTATTTTGCACGCCTAAATGGAGCAGGGATGAGAAGTCCTTGACCCCTCAGGATCTGTGGACCCCACAGGATCCCCACTTACCCCACCTCTCTCTCTTCCCCTTACACATCTCTATAACACTCTACCCAAAACACCACTCACCTATCAAATCCTATTCTCTTCACCAATCACCTCCATCCCTCTTCCCCAAAACCCCCACCTACCTCACTTTTCAAATTCAAACACTTTTCCCTCCCAAACCCACCAAATTCCATTCGGCTACTCTCCCTCTCTTTCCCTATAAATACCCCTTTCCACTCCTTCATTTTCACACATCACAAACACTCTCCTACCCCCTTGGCCAAACCTATCTCTCCCTTCATCTCCTCTATTTTCTTCTTCTTCCCCTTCTTTCTTTCTTCTTTTGCTCGAGGACGAGCAAACCTTTTAAGTTTGGTGTGGTAAAAGCATTACTTTTTATTTTTCCATAACCATTTATGGCACCTTATGGCCGGAGAAACCTCTAGAAAGAGGAAAGGGAAGGCTAAAGCTTCCACCTCCGAGTCATGGGAGATGGAGAGATTCATCTCAAAGGTCCATCAAGACCACTTCTATAAAGTTGTGGCCAAGAAAAAAGTGATCTTTGAGGTTCTTTTCATGTTCAAGAAGAATGAGTATCTGGAGATCCGACATGAGATCCAAAGAAGAGGTTGGGAAGTTCTCACCAACCCCATTCAACAAGTCAGAATCTTAATGGTTCAAGAGTTCTATACCAATGCATGGATCACTAGGAACCATGATCAAAGTATGAACCCGAATCCAAAGAATGGGCTTACAATGGTTCGGGGGAAATACATAGATTTCAGTTCGGAAAATATAAGGTTGGCGTTCAACTTGCCAATGATGCAAGAAAACACACGCCCCTACACTAGAAGGGTCAACTTTGATCAAAGGTTGGACCAAGTTTTCATGGACATATGTGTGGAAGGAGCTCAATGGAAAAGAGACTTAAGAGGCAAGCCGGTTCAATTGAGAAGACCGGACCTTAAGCCCGTGGCTAGAGGATGGTTGGGGTTCATCCAACGCTCCATCATTCCTACTAGCAACCGATCTGAAGTAACTGTGGATCGGGCTATCATGATCCATAATATCATAATTGGGGAGGAAGTGGAAGTTCATGAGATCATACCTCTCGAACTCTACAATGTGGTTGACAAGTCCTCCACTTTGGCAAGGTTAGCATTTCCTCATCTCATTTGTCACCTATGCAATTCGGCTGGGATTGACATACAAGGAGACATCCTCATTGAGAAGGACAAGCCCATCACTAAGAAAATGATGGAGCAAACAAGAGAGTTACAACATGGACCTCAACAAGAGCATTAGAAAATTCCTCATCAAGAAATCCATGAGATGCCTCAAGGGATACATTTTCCTCCACACAACTATTGGGAGCAACTCAACACCTCTTTGGAAGGCTTGAGTTACAACATGGACCAACTAAGGGTGGAGCACCAAGAGCACTCTATCATTCTCCATGAGATTAGAGAAGATCAAAGAGCTATGAGGGAGGAGCAACAAAGGCAAGGAAGAGACATAGAGGAGCTCAGGCATTCCATTGGATCTTCAGGAGGAAGAACTAGCCTCCATCATTAAGGTGGACCCGTTCTTTGATTTTCTTGTTCTTATTTTTCTGTTTTTCAAATTTGATGCTTATTGTTTGTCTATGTTTGTGTCTTCATTACATGATCATTAGTGTCTAGTGTCTATGCCTTAAAGCTATGAATAATTCCATGAATCCTTCACCTCTCTTAAATGAAAAATGTGCCTAATTACAAAAGAACAAGAAGTACTTGGATTTCAAATTTTATCTTGAAATTAGTTTAATTATTTTGATGTGGTGGCAATACTTTTTGTTTTCTGAATGAATGCTTGAACAGTGCATATTTTTTATAGTGAAGTTTATGAATGTTAAAATTGTTGGCTCTTGAAAGAATGATGAACAAAGAGAAATGTTATTGATGATCTAAAAAATCATGAAATTGATTCTTGAAGTAAGAAAAAGCAGTGAAAAAGAGAAAATAGCGAAAAAATGGCGAAAAAAAGAGAAAGAAAAAGAAAAAGCAAGCTGAAAAAGCCAATAGCCCTTTAAACCAAAAGGCAAGGGTAAAGAGGATCCAAGGCTTTGAGCATTAATGGATAGGAGGGCCCAAAGAAATAAAATCCAGGCCTAAGCGACTAAATTAAGCTGTCCCTAACCATGTGCTTGTGGCATGAAGGTCCAAGTGAAAAGTTTGAGACTGAGTGGTTAAAGTCGTGATCCAAAGTAAAAGAGTGTGCTTAAGAACTCTGGACACCTCTAACTGGGGACTTTAGCAAAGCTGAGTCACAATTTGAAAAGGTTCACCCAGTTATGTGTCTGTGGCATTTATGTATCCGATGGTAATACTGGAAAACAAAGTGCTTAGGGCCACGGCCAAGACTCATAAAGTAGCTGTGTTCAAGAATCAACATACTGAACTAGGAGAATCAATAACACTATCTAAAATTCTGAGTTTCTATAGCTGCCAATCATTCTGAATTTCAAAGGATAAAGTGAGATGCCAAAACTGTTCAGAAGCAAAAAGCTACTAGCCCCGCTCATCTAATTAGGACTAAGTTTCATTGATATTGTGAGATTCATTGTATATTCTCTTCTTTTTATCCTATTTTGTTTTCAGTTGGTTGGAGACAAGCAACAATTTAAGTTTGGTGTTGTGATGAGCAGATAGTTTATAAGCTTTTTGGCATTATTTTTAGGTAGTTTTTAGTAGGATCTAGCTACATTTTGGTATATTTTTATTAGTTTTTAAGCAAAATTCACATTTCTGGACTTTACTATGAGTTTGTGTGTTTTTCTGTGATTTCAGGTATTTTCTGGCTGAAATTGAGGGACCTGAGCAAAAATCTGATTCAGAGGCTGAAAAAGGATTGCTGATGCTGTTGGATTCTGACCTCTCTGCACTCGAAATGGATTTTTTGGAGCTACAGAAATTCAAATGGCGCGCTCTTAATTGGGTTTGAAATTAGACATCCAGGGCTTTCCATCAATATATAATAGTCCATACTTTGCCTGAGTTTTGACGACGCAAACTGGCGTTCAAATGCCAATTCCTACCCTATTCTGGCGTTAAACGCCAGAAACAGGATAGAAGCTGTAGTTAAACGCCCAAACTAGCATAAAAACTGGCGTTTAACTTCAAGAAAAATCTCTACACATGAAAACTTCAATGCTCAGCCCAAGCATACACCAAGTGGGCCCAAAAGTGGATTTCTGCATCATTTACTTATTTCTGTAACCCTAGTAACTAGTTTAGTATAAATAGGACTTTTTACTATTGTACTCATATCTTTGGATTATCCTTAGATCATCTTTGGACGTTTAGTCCTTAGACCTTAGTCTTGGTTATTCTGGTTCCCTCTCTGGGGCCGAAGCCAATGAACACAATTATCACTTATGTATTTTCAACGGTGGAGTTTCTACACACCATAGATTAAGGTGTGGAGCTCTGCTGTTCCTCGAGTATTAATGCAATTACTACTATTTTCTATTCAATTCATGCTTATTCTTGTTTTAAGATATCCATTCGCACACAAGAACATGATGAATATGATGATTATGTGACACTCATCACCATTCTCAACTTATGAACGCGTGCCTGACAAACACTTCCATTCTACATGAAAACAAGCTTGAATGCATATCTCTTGGATTCCTGGTCCATGCGTTTGATTGCCTCTCTTGATAACAGAGGCTTCAATTCCTTGAGATCAGAGTCTTCGTGGTATAAGCTAGAATCAATTGGCAGCATTCTTGAGATCCAGAAAGTCTAAACCTTGTCTGTGGTATTCCGAGTAGGATCTGGGATGGGATGACCGTGACGAGCTTCAAACTCGCGACTGTGGGGCATAGTGACAGACGCAAAAGGATCATTAGATCTTATTCCGACACGATTGAGAACCAACAGCTGATTAGCCATGCGGTAGCTGTGCCTGGTATTTTTCATCCAAGACGAGAAATTCGACAGTTGATTAGCCGTACAGAAACCGTAGAGGACCATTTTCACTGAGAGGACGGGAGATAGCCATTGACAACGGTGATCCCCAACATACAGCTTGCCATGGAAAGGAGTATGAATGATTGAATGAAGACAGTAGGAAAGCAGAGATTCAGAAGGAATAACGCATCTCCATATGCTTATCTGAAATTTCCACCAATGAATTACATAAGTATCTCTATCTTTATTTTATGTTTATTTATCTTTTAATTATCAAAACTTCATAACCATTTGAATCCGCCTGACTGAGATTTACAAGATGACCATAGCTTGCTTTAAGCCGACAATCTCCGTGGGATCGACCCTTACTCACGTAAGGTATTACTTGGACGACCCAGTGCACTTGCTGGTTAGTTGTGCGAAGTTGTGAAAAAGAGTTGAGATTACAATTGTGCGTACCAAGTTGTTGGCGCCATTGAGATCAAAATTTTGTGCACCAGAGAGATTTTCATTTTTTCTCCTGAGTAACAAAAACGGAAGCAAAGTAGAGAAGAATTGAAGAAGTAACATCCAGATATATCCTGGTTCAGCTACTTAGTGCAATGTAGCCTACATCCAGTCTCCATCACAATTATGATAGAATTTTACTAAATTTTTCAATACATTACATACATCAATGCTTTTCCTAGAATCTACCCAGTCCTATCTGGGACAAATCCAGATTCTAACCCAATCTAAATTTGACTAGGACTCAACCTAACTTTCAACAACCAAGTGCTAACCCAACTTGTAAGGGAATCCCCACAGGATCATGAAACAAAACTGGAAGATGTACAAGGAAAATTTGTGACATCGTATGGCTTTTTTTCTCCTAGTTTAACTCATTGCCTTTTACCTCTCATGGGCTTTTTCTTACAAACTTCACCATGATTATCTTTTTCAATGAGACCCAGACAGATTAAATAGAAGAAAAAAAAAACTAAATGAGAACCATAAAGGAGAAGTACTCAAAAGCTTAGGAAGCTATGAGAACTGAACTCTGTGCTTTGTTCTTTTTCTTTTGCCTTCAGCCCTTGGCCGTTCACCCTTATTATAGAAGAGTGAAGCTTCCAAGTTTGAAGCTAGTGCAAAGTCCATACTATCTTCTTCTCCTTCACAGAGCTTACAACGGCTTTGTCAGTGATGAGAAAGAGATCCAAATCTGTTGCATGCAACTTACCCATTCTCTCTCATCCTTTTTCTTCAAACTTCTTCAATCTTGACCGTAGAGCTTTGCTTTCGCTCCAAGTTTGGATTTGGTCCATGGATGAGCAACTGACCAAAGTTGACTTCACTTCCTCCATAGTTGCTCAATTCGTGCTTGAGACTTTGTTGATTTCTTCTTGGTTCCTCAATGTAGCACAAAAGAGGGAAGAAACTTTTTGATGTGCTCTTACCGAAGTATGACTAGCTTCTTGATTGTAGCCCTTTCTTCTTGCTTGGAATTGGAAACAAGTCTTTTGTTCTTTGATGTGAGAATTAATGTTGATCTAAAATTTCACAAAAATAGAATCTCGTTGCAAGCATAGTCTAGACCAACAATTAACTCTCAATCAAAGTTTAAATCAAAGATGTCACAATCAACACAAAATAACTGGAAGTTTGAAATTTCAGGTCGTTCTCCCTAGGAATTGTAATTAAGTGCTCAATTATTGGCTATGGAGAAAGTGGGGTTTTGATGATAGCAATCAGCAAGAAAATTAAAAGGCAAGAAATTAAATAAGCATGCAAGGAAATTAAAACTCAAAGCAAGCAATATCAAAAATAGAATTCAAGTGACAAAAATGACTCTTGGCAAGGATTGGGGAATTGAGGATTCATATCCTAATCATGGACCACAAACATGGTAATTTCATAGAATTAATTCCAATTAGTCTATTCTAACATCGAGGATGAGTCAAAAGGGCATAATTGATCTTAATCCATAAGTCCTAGTCAACTCACTAATTAACTTAGTAAAAGACTACCGTCAATGAACACCAAACCAACTAATAATCCTAACACAATATGGAATGGACATCCATAACTCAAGTTCACCTAATTATCTAATTCCAAGTCAAGAATGTGAAAAACTATACAAAAACTATAAGAGACATTTTATCAAACACCTAGCATGCATAAAATAAAAATATCATAAAATGAAATAATAATAAAATTTATAACTACCAATTGTAATAAAATGATAATAACAACTCAAATAAGCATCAAATAAACATAAAACATTAAAATTTCATTAATGAAACCGAAATTGACAAGAGTATTCATAAACTAAAAAAGACAAAATTGAGAAAATGACAAAAGAAATTAAGAAGATTAAGACAAGAAAGCATAGAAACATAAATGAAACTACATTAAAACAAGAATTAAAATCTAAAATTAAAAAGAAACTAAGACAAAAACTCTAAATTCTAGAGAGAAATGGGAGCTTCTCTCTAGAAAACTACCCTAAAACATGATAAAACCTAAACCTAATTGCTCCCCCCTTCATCCCTCTTCAATTTGGCTTGAAATAGCTTCAGAAATGAGTTGGATTGGGCTTAGAAGCCCAAAAATCACTGCCAATGTTTTGCATTTAATGAGGTCACGTGCCAGGACTTGTGCGTACGCACAGTTGTGTGTGTACGCACACTTGCTGATTTTCTTCTCGTCCATACTCACAAGTGTGTGTGTACGCATACCCAAACTCCATGTCCGCTATAGACATATGCATATCATTTTGAAACCTCGGATATTAGCTTTCCAATGCCGCTGAAAATGCCTCATTTGGACCTCTATAGCTCAAGTTATGATCAATTTAGTACCGAGAGGTCAATATTGACAACTTTACAAATCCTTCATTTCTTGAGAATTCTCTCATTTTGCATGCTTTTCTTCCTCACTTCTTCAATCTATATTTGCCTTCAAAACCTTAAATCACTTAACAAACACATCAAGGCATCAAATAGAATTAAAGTGAATAAAATTTAGCAATTTTAGGGCTTAAAAAGCATACTTTTAAGCACAATTTAGGAAGAAATCATGAAACTATGCTATTTCAATGAATAAATGCAAGAAAAGTCAATAAAATCCACCCAATTAGACCAAATAAATACCATGAAATGTGGATTCATCATTCTTCAACCTACCATACCTTCTACACTTTCCTTTTCTTTCTTTTTTCTTTGTGAATGACGTGACCAAAGTGAAAGGAGAGAAGAGAGGACTGTTGGCTTTAGGTGGAAGCAAAGTAGGATTAAAGTGAATTGAACTTGGGATTCAAGTTTCTTGAGGTATGGGAGTAGGTAACCGTATGAGGCTTGAAGGATTTTGGGCTCATTTATTTATTTCCTCATATTTGGTTTATGGACTTGTGATAGGGCTTGGCTTAGTTATGATGGACCACAATGTGTGGGCTTGATTATTTGTTCCTTGGGCCAAGATGTTTGATTTTTTTTTTTTTGCAAACTAAACCAAATAAGTTAAACCAACAATTATGTTTGTTCATCATATGGATTAGTTTTTCAAACTCAACATGATGTACTTTTCTTATCATTGAACTAATTGGGTGGTATTAAATTTATGTATAAGAGGTTTAACTATTTTTGTGTCATTTATAATAATTTGATGTATTTTTTTATTCTAAAACATATTTAAATATATTTTCTTAGTTGAATGAGTTACGATTTTAGATTTGTGATTCTTTAAAGACTTCTTGTGTCATTTACTAAAAATTTCTATGTCATTTCTAACTAAATGATATGTTTTGTTATCACTAAATTGATTGTGTGGTATTAAACTAAAAAAGAGGAGCAGTTTTGAATTATGCATAATTTAATAAACAATAGCACCGAAACTTTTTAACCATGATACAAGAAGTTTTTTAATTTTTGACACTGAAATTTTTTAGCCGTGACACAGATTTTTATTAGAAGGGTGAAACAAGAATTATAAAAATATGAAACAAAAAATGACTATGATGACCATAAGGAGGAAGAGAAGGAGGAGGAATGATAGTTTTAAATTATCCAAAATAAAAAATCGAAATTTTTAATCGTGACACAGAAAATTTTTTAACCGTGTCATTTACAACTAAATGAATCGTTAAACTAATTGTGTAATATTTAATTAAAAAGAAGAAGAAGATAATGACTATGGTGATGATAACAAAGGAAAAAGAGAAAAAAAAAGAAAAACAAAAGAAATCAAATAAAAAAAAAGAGGAGGTAGTCCGGACTCACGAGGACAATGATAATAACAAAAGAGAAGGAAAAAAAAAAGAAAAAGAAACAGTAGGAGTGTAAGAAAAAGAAGAAACGAATAAGAAATAAAAAAAAAAACAAAAATACACATAAAGTACTTAGTTAAGTATTTTACTTTATTGCAGATAAATATTTTATTTGCTTGTGTAACTTTTTTATCCTCTAATATCAGGGAGTTTTTAGACATTAGTTATTATTTTCCCAACGGACCATCTTCAACTTAATAAATTAAGGAAAAGATAAAATAAAAAGCGATAATTAGTCTTCAATTTGCAGTTTTGCACATTTGTGGCAATGATCATTTAATTAAAAACAGATTTCGGTTTGAAAACTAGTAACACTTTTTTTCCAAATGAAAAAACAATGTAAGGGGTGTGGGGTCTACTTATGGGGGACGTTGTCTTCACCAATCCAAACACTTTCGTTCTTAAAGCTCTATTGACTCCAAAACTTAAGTTGAAAAGAAATCCGATTTATCAAACAATAATTAAGCATATATAGGCATAAATGCAGTCCAACAATTACGCCAGCATTTTACACTTTTGATTCAGCATATTGGGCAGTATTAGAAATCAAGGTCTTTCTACACAAATGAGCAATTCAATAACTTATGCACGAGTTAACTCATTCTTTTAAGAGTTACTATATTATTTGCCTATAGAGCTTTGTCCCAAACATAACCTGTGACATCAACTGATTATGTTACTGCCGCTGCAAATTTTTAATTGCAAGATTTTAACAGCTTAAAGGCATGATCTTGATTTTGCTCAACATGGACTTCCAAAGAGTGAGACAATGAAGTCAACATCTGGATTTCTCATTAATTTTTGTACATAGAAGAACCTATTTTTTTCCACTCTTATCAGTTGCGTTATATAAATTCCCAAAAGCTGGAAAGCCAGCTACCTGCAAACTTTCTGCAACACCAAATTTTGAGGTCGAACCCGACTTCGTGCTATCCTGAATCCAGTAGCTCCACAAGATGATGAATCCTAACTATCTCCTCCAAAATCAACTTGTTTCCTTGCCATTTTACAATTTGATGAATTCAGCACTTAAGTCTGAGGTTACCTCGATCCTTCTAGTTTTGTTAATTTGAATTATTGACTGAAGCTTTTTTTACCACCTTCATGAGTGTTCTGAGAGAGATGTTGACTCATCTTAAACCCCATTTCCAAAAGAGGATGTATTGGAATTTTCCTTACGCTACTCATTCAGAGCCTAATAGGTTGTTCTGAGTCATACAGCCGGAATCTATACTGGAGTCTATCATCACTGTATCAGCCGACACAGCAGCGGAAACTGGCTCCAGCTTGACTGACATCCTAATGCGATCTAGCTTGATCTCTTCCTTGACCTAAGAAGCAGCAGCTTTGGCTTTAAGTATGGGAGCAACTAATTATATATAGCATACAAATTCACAAGGTAGTGTAATCACACAAGCCTCATTAGATGATTCAGAATTGCCAAAAATATGTAAGAGAAATACTGGTTTACATCCTCTGCATGTAAGAGACATACTTTGTAATGTTCCAAGACAAAAAGCTAACCTTCTCATTAGGATTAAGCCTATTTCTTGAAGCTGAATCGCCTGACAGAGCATCAGCAATAGCATCAATAGGCCCTCCTACTACCTGTACATTTGTTACATCATCCCATCAACCATCAGCAATAATTAGATTTATGCTGTTCACTCAGGCCAAAACAATAAAATAGCATCAATGCGAGTAAATTAAAACTTTCGATTTCAACCATAGGTGCAGAGGAAGTGCATCAAGGTTGCACTAAGACTCACCTGTGGAAGCTCTAAAGTTAGACAACTGGATTTAATTTTTACTTGTCCATTCATATCTTCATGCTGAGAGCAATCCTCCTTCAGATCATAAGAAAATGGAAGGGTCTCTGAGATATTAACACAGGTTGAATTATCAATGACAGTACTTTCTTCTTCGGGTGTATGTTCAAAATCTAGCAGATGAGAAGCTTCTACTCCATCTTCAACAGGAGCAGCATCTACGACCTGTAAGGTGATCATATAGGTTTTGATGCACACAATTATAACCAAACAAGAATCTGAAAATATCAACAATTTTTAAGCACTCAACTGTGTCAATTAGGCTAGACCAGGCCATTGGGGGCCTAATATAGTGAGGGGCGAGATCGTAGGCCTAGTCCAATACTATGCGGACATGGGTTATGCACTTATGCTGGCCAACCAGTTAGTTGGTACTCTATGTATACATACATTTGACTATAGTCTAAAAATAAAAATTTCAATAACTTGTTTAACTAAAGATACTAATTTCAATAACTTATTTAACTTTTATAAAATGACAAATATTTACTTCTAATAATTTTTTTTTTCAAAAATAAAAATAGATTACTATATGTGATAATGATGTGAATGGAACTAAGGCTTGTAACTTTAATAATTGATTTTGGTATCTCGGACTTGCAGGCTGACTGTAACCAAACCCCACATTGGCAGAGTGCCAGAGTCAAGTCAAACTTATTTTTCACTTCAGTTTTGTTGGTCCAACACACATTTGGTCGAGATTTTCAGGTCAGCTGATCAAGCTTATAGAGAAAGGAAAGACGAGAAAGTGAGGAAAATAGAAGTGCTTATAGATATTTTCTGAATAATTTTTCAATTATTGAATTGTAAATTATGAAATTGGATAGTTCATACACATAAAGAACTTAATCCTATATAACATTGGGGAATTAATTAAGAGCCATACTAACAATGACACAAGATTTGTATTTTCTATCTCATTGCATATTACACACTGGATACAGGTATGATAACAGACTATATACACACCTTGTGTTTAGTCAGATTGACTTAGACCGTTCATCTTGATCATATATATAATTATGAACAAGCTTCCAGGAAAAGAAAAATAACCACCAAATAGTTAAGAAATAAGATTAAACCAACACTATGGAAGTCCCTGTATAGTACCACACGTACATAATATCAAAAAATAGAGTCAAATCATTTCTAGAAACTTTTAACTGTAAAATATATATCACTTACACTTGCTTCTTGTGCTGCTTTCAATCTTGCTTCCTTCATTTTTGCAGCATATGTTTCTTTCAAGCGTAGTGCCGCTTCTTCAAAAGGAGCAGCATTTTGAATGGCATGTCTGACAATGTTGACAATGACATCAAGATTGTGATCAACATATGGGAGCTTTGATGATGTCAATCGCCGAAGACCGCTTATAGTAACAGGCATCTGCTTTGCTTTAGATGATATGAACAAAGTTTAGTTTGATGTATGTCCACAAACTCCTACTTGTTAGACCAACATTCTCCAAAATCTTCCATAACTTTTATTTACCTATTTCAAGAAGTACTTTATTTGGTAAAATAAAGCCAGTACTCTCATCTTCTGAACGAGCCAAAATGTCCCGCCATTCATTAAGCCCCTGCCAGCCACAAGAGTAAAATATTTGAAATATAATGTATGGGCCATAAGCAACGAATGCTACTATTTCTTTTGGTACAAGTGTGTGCCAATTTTATGAACTCTAGACACTGCACCTGGTTCATGCTGTATTACATGTTCATACCTGGTTCATTGGTTTATGTTTCTAATTAAACTTATGTCATGCAGTTTGCTATAAAAGAAAGTATATTTGGGGGCCCAACCAAATCTGTTTCTCATGATAGAACCCACCTTCAGCATGTTAACCATTCTAAACTAGTGCCAGCTGGGTTACTAAGAAAATAGAAGGCAAAAAAAAAAAAAGAAACAAAAATGCATCTGTATTAGAGAAGATACAAGAACAACATGCAGTATGCTTTATCTCCATATCCGTGTTGTAAAACTTGAGGTGGATATGATACTAGACACTATAGTACAAACCTGTCATTTTATTTCATTAAAATATAGAATTACCCCTAGAACACCATAAGTACAGGGTCGGAATCACTTTTCCACACTTGAGTGAAAGAGAATCCTGATGAAATCCTAGCTCCATCCTCCCCCCTCCCAAAAAAAACAAAAAAACAAAAAAACATCCATGTTTCTCTTCACAAAATAGGACTGACCAGTAAGTCCAAATCTTGAAAAGATTTCGCCAAGGGGTACATAGACACATAACAAAACTGGTGTTCAACAGAAGAATCAGACCCATTTTCATTTCCCAAGTAACTGAGCGTATGCGATAAACAAATCAGAAATTGAAGAGCAACTTACTGAAACAACAGCAAGCTGCTGAGCATTAAAACCAGCCCCCAGCAACCTGTATATAAAATAGTAATTCAACTTTCGTGGACACCTTTTGGGAGGAACTAAATGAGTAACAGAAACCTCAACAGACAAATACTACATATATAGAGGCAAAAAGTTAATCAAGAAATGAATGAGGTCCAGAAAACCTGATACCCACACAGGATGCTTAAGTAATGAAAATCAGAAAAAAATAAGAATAAATAACATTACAAACCCATATATATGAAGGTACGAGTCTTCTGTTAGAAGCTCTTTCTCATATAGTTGCATGCAGACATCATAACTACGTTTGTAAACCTGCCAGTGACAATAAATGAAATTTAAGGGAAAAATAAACAAATAAGTAGATAAATAGAAGAAAAAAAAATCATTAAATCAGGCAGCCAGGTACTCAGCAATGGTTTACATTTTCTTTCTCAAAAAGCTGTTTTGCTGCTTGATTAAGGGAATAAAAAGAAGGATGTATAATTAAAATATTGACCAGGTAAAAGTCAAATAGGTCACCAGCAATTGCATGCTTTCAGTATCCTTTAGAGTGCAAACAGTAGAAACAAAGCAGTCTAAGAGAGAACAAAGTAGGCCCACAGCTTAAGTAAAGGATTGATAGATTACTTGCTCATCTAGCTAGTTTGATATCAACTTACCTCCACCAGAGGATTTTCAGAACTTTCAGATTCCTTGGACAAAGCAAATAACTTGATTCTCAGTTGGTCATATATATACAGCAGATAGTGTGTATCTTCTCTGCCATATCTGTCATCAGAATAACAGTTCATAAAAATTGTAGTAATTAAACTGCAGGGAGAGTCTACAAATCCATGACATCAGGGAATAACAAGAATAAACAAGGAATCAAAACAAAATTGCACCTTATCATAACATCAGGAAGAGGGCGTTGTCTCCAATCTGCATTCTGGTATCTGCAAGGAGTTGAAGAACATCAGCAAGAATGAAAGGAATAAGCCAGGCCACAGACATTAAAAGATAATTAAAAGATCTGTGTTCACGCAATAGAACAACTCAAGGAAGGGCAACTCTTAAAATAAACAACACAACTTACTCTTTGTTTGCAGTAACCCCACACAAGTGTAGTAAAAGATATTGCAAACTAAATCTCTCCAATTTTAACACCCTAGAAGCCTGAACAATACAATCAATATTTCAATACATGTGTTTTAGATATATAATAATGCAAGAGTGTATAGCAAAACACGGGATGACGGAAAGCTAAAAAACTATACAACTTGGTTCACCATTTCTTAAAGAAGTGTTTGGTTAGTGTCCATGTCAACCAGAGACATGTACACGGTGGTACATGTCTACTGGTTTTTTTGTTGAGACATGAATCTCTTTAAAGCTGCTTACACTAAGACACAAGTTTTGAGACAATTTTTCCCACTTTGGTCCCTGATTAATTTTTAAAATTTCAGCTTTGTCCCCTAACATAACCCTAATCCCTCTTATCCCACTCTCTGCTCCCCCCTTTTCTATCCCTCCTCCTTCTGCCTCCTAGCTCCCCCCTCTGCCACTGCCTTCTCCCTCAATCAATGCTGGCCGCCACTGCCTCCCTCCTCTATCCACCTCACCTCCTGTCTCTCTCTTCCTTCCTCCCTCTACCCTCTTTGTCTTCACCGCACCTCCTTCCTTCTTCATATTGCACCTCCGTCTCGAGTCGTTATATGCCTTGCCTCTCTTCCTCCTCCACGTCCACCTCTCTTCCTATTCATGTCATCCACCACCATCACGTTTTCCAGATCTGCACCGCATCCACCTCTGCTCAACCTTCACTGCCTCCCTCTCACCTTCCTTTCTTTTCCTTTTCAATCTGTTTTAGTTATTTTTTCCTTTTCTTTAAAAAATAATTGTTGAATTGTTTATTAAATTAGAGTTGTTGATGGTAATAATTTAGCTTGAGGTTGAAAAATCCCTGGTGGTGATGGTGAAAAGCAATCGTTGTGGTGGTGGTGGTGGTGAAATAGTGGTTATAGCATAGAGGGTAGAGTTGACATTTGGTATAGCCTATTGTGTCTAATGCATCATCACCAAACATAGCAAAAAATTTGTATATCTTTGTGTCTAAAAGACACTAACCAAACACTGCCTAATATCACAGAAGAGACCAACGCACAATGAATGCATGAAATAGTTTTCATTTATGTAATTGTCAAAATGAAAATAAATTTCTTATTAGATCTTGAGGTTATATGACTAGCTTACAGCCAATAGAGAATCCACGAAATGCCTCAAAATAATGGTGATGGTGATGGTGAAGGTGATGGTGAAAAGCAATGGTGGTGGTGGTGGTGAAATAGTGGTTATAGCATAGAGGGTAGAGTTGACATTTGGTATAGCCTATTGTGTCTAGTGCATCATCGCCATAGTAAAAAATTTTTGTATCTTTGTGTCTGAGAGACACTAACCAAACACTGCCTAATTTCACAGAAGAGGCCAACGCACAATGAATGCATGAAATAGTTTTCATTTACGTAATTGTCAAAATGAAAATAAATTTCTTATTAGATCTTGAGGTTGAGGTTATATGACAAGCTTGCAGCCAATAGAGAATCCAGGAAATGCCTCAAAATACTAACATAAAAAAACAGCTAGCTATTTTTCCCATTTCAAAAGCACTCATAATTAAATATGCAGAAACTCGTGAAGTAACTAGAGCAGACCAGACAAACAAGGAAAGGCTCAATAAAACACAAAGCACCGATAAATCTCACTATAGGCTCAATTCAAGCATTTTGTCCATTGCTGGCAAAAGTACAATGATATATTATTACTCCCAAGGTAGTTGAAAATTGGTGGTCCCAAACTCGTCCAAAATGCATACAATTCATGTATGACTAGTTTAAAAGATAGATTAAAGAAACAGTTGAGGACTTAGGATCTGCTGAGATAGTGTGCTCAGCATCTTTGGAGCTGAGTAGAGATTTCATACTTCCATCAATGCGGAGTTCATTCTTTTAAAATTTTATGACTGCAGGCAGCATGATATGGGATTCATTTTCTAGAGTTACTCTATATTTTCCTTTACAAAGATTTGGTTTGCCCGTAATGAAAGCCAAATGAAGGATGTGGAGTGGTGGTAATGGAAAAAGAATATAAGGACAATAGAAATTCAAGGAATTTAGTTGTAAGTAAAGCACTTGTTGGTAGCTTGAAGATCATTGAGGTTTTATAGCAGTTTCCTGTGGAGATATTGGCACAAGGTAGATATAAGATATGCATACTTTCCTCTCTTTTTAGGTTAGTTTACCATTGTACTATTCTCACCATATTATTTTATTTGGAATTATAATTATAATACACAAACCTGGCCCGTGTCAAACATATTACAAACATATATTCCAAAATCCCGTTGCAACCACACAATATCTCGATCTGCTCCATGCAAGACCTGATTAACCATTAAAAGGGTCAACACAAAGAAGCAAAATTTAAATAAATAAACATCAAGCATGTATATCAGACCTTCTTCTTTGTAGGGTCCTTAAAGACTTCACGCAGATAAGGCCCAACATGGACACGGAGCTTTAAAGTATCTACAATAAAATCCTCAGTCCTGGTTGAGATTTGCATCAAGCAAGTCAAACCTTGGAATGAACGATATTGATTATGTTCCAAATCCACCTAAATATCATAAGAGAATAAGAAAAAAGTCAAAAGAATACTATAAGTAATATTATAGGTGCAGTAACTACAACAAACTGAAAATGTTGGTCCAATAGTTATACTATATGAATTGAAACAAAATAGCATTCACAAGACAAAAGAAAGAGCAAAAGAACTACATAGCACAAAAACAAAATTAAATCATCTTAACCTAAATGCATTTTGAAAGGGGGAAAAGATCCCCCAAATAACGGACTATGATTGACAACTAGGTAAACATAAATCCAAACAACACAATTATGAGATCATATCTGTGACAGTTAAGCATTGAGCATATCACTACATTACTTCAATAAATCATCCACCATGTTAAGTACATAAATCACAGTTTCCTATTTTCGTTTTCAGTTTACAAGATTTTTTGAAGAAAAAAGAGAAAGCATAATAAAATTGTGTTTGCCATTTCACTTTTCATGTCACATTCCAGAAACAGAAACACTACAGAGATCGAACACATAAACCAAACAGGAGGGTCTATCGCTAATTTCGTTTTTGCTCACTCGCCAATAACTGTTCAATAAGCAGCACATAGCAGAATAGTTAACTGGATGCAAACATAGAATCTAGTGGCATAACAAGCTATGAAAAGGAAAACTTTTAGCAACACATAACAATAGGACTTATGTTTTACCGCAAATTCATCAGCAGCACGCAGCTTCGCAGCCAATTCCTTCAATCCTTTGACGTCCTCCACTAGCTTGAAAGGAGTGCATTCCATTGCAGGAGGCTTCATTGGCACTAAACCCTCAAGATTTTTATCAACAAACTCCAAATAAGAGTGTTTCTCCTGAAATGTAAATTAGTTATAATAATCATACAGTAATTCAATAAAAACATGGTAATAATATAATACTGATAAAAATACAAAAGCAATACAACTAAACACAAATAAATAAGAACCAAAATTTTGAAACATTTAAGCATAGCAAAAACAAAAACAATGAAAAGAAATGTAAATTTGTTTGCAGATAACCAATGAAATTATGCAAAACAAGTTCAGCCAGCCAATAAAATATAAAGGTTCAATACTACCAAGTCCGACACCAAGATTTAATGCCAATAAAGACGAGGAAAAAAAAAGAAAAGATTATACTTATTTAATAACAACCATTACTTCACCAGAATAACTACGTGGGCAAAAATCGCAGTAAACTTCATGGTTTATACTTGCATGTAGTAATGTCACACATAAATGCAGTCCAAAAATGTTCTCCCCATTTCCTCACCCCACAAGTGTATCTTCTCCGCTCAGGAGAGAGAGAGAGAGAGAGAGAGAGAGAGAGAACAAAAATCAAACTTCAATATATCAACCAAATTCCAATGTGCATTGTGGAAAAAAAAAAGGAACAAAAAAAAAACAAGAAAAAGAGAAACACACCAAAGGATGAATGAACCTCTGATCATCCTCACTCTTCTCCAACCAAATATGCTCAAACGGCACGTTGGTGTTGTTAACGACAATGTCGTACACATCCTGAGGCTTCCTAACCGTGGCTAAGTGAAACGACACCTTCGGCTTCGTCGTTTCCGTAGTCCCCGCTGCTTCCACCTTCTTCTTCCCAACACCACCTCCCTCCTTCTTGACTCGAACCAACCCGAACCCGTTCTCCAGCTCCACCTCCTCGAACTCCTCGTCCTCCTCCCTCGCCTTCCGAACCTCGCTCACTGACTCGTCAAACCATTCCAAGAGCTCATCGTTCATGTCAACCACCCACTCGTAAGCATCGTCGATGTCGGACGGGAAATCCACGCCGGTGTTCCATGCATGCGTGGTGACGCCGATGCTCTCCAGCATCGACTGCGAGCGACGTGCGATTTCGTCGATCGGGCGCTTGAATTCGTCGAAGTTGAGGTAGAAATGGTGGAAGCTCTGCTCCGTCGGGATTCGCTGGGAAGAGCCGGAGAGCTCCTTTAGGTAGCGGTCGACGTTCATGGCGATGACGAAGGAGAATTGGTCGGAGAAAATGAAGGCTATGGAGTTAGGGTTTGCGCAAAATCGGCATTGCTGTTTGGGAATTTTGGGAACTCTGCGTTTTGGTTTCGGAGACGGAGAGAAGAGTGTGTGTCTCTTTGTTTTTTTTTTCCTTCCTACCTTTTTGTTTGTTTCGTTGAGTTTTGAGTTTTGACTAACAACTGAAAAAGCTCAGAATAATGAACGAAAGTAAGAAGGCAATGGAAATAATGGGTCTCAAAATTGGGCATTGCAATGATAAATTGATAATACTAAATTATAGTCAGAAAAATAAAATTACAATTTTGCTAACGAATATTTTTAAGATACTAAAAAAAGAATTTATATGAAAAACTGATAAAAATTAATTATCATGAAACTAAATACATTAATTCTAGTTTTTTAAATAAAAAAAGTTTTTCTTTTGCTTACTTAACAAAAATTAATATTTTTTATCTTTAAAATAAATATTATTTTTATTTTTATTTTATAAAAAAATAATATATCTAAATAATTTTTTATCTAAATATATTAATTTTTTAGAAAATTATAAAAATAAAAATAACACTTATTTTAAAACAGAAGTAGTAGTAATCAAAATCCATTAAAATAAAGATTATTAAATTATTATTTGATATTCAATTCATCTATCATTCATCCTGTGTTACTTTGGTAACATCATTGAAAGAGGTGTTGCAGAATATGCAATCCAACTAATCTAATAGTAGATGATGAATGAGTTGTCACATCATCACGTGCTATGTGGTAGGCAAATATTTCTTATATTTAGTTCAGTCTTTTGAGGCTGATTTTTTTAAATATTGGATGACAGTTGATAATACATAATTATTTTAAAATTTATAAAATTAATGAATAATTAGTTAATAAATTAATTATTATTTAAATAAATTAAAAAATTAAATTTTATAATTTAATAAAATAAAAATAATTAAAATATAAATTTTAATATTAATTTTAAAAATTTTGATCTAAAATTAAATTAAATAGATCAAACTAGATAAAAATTCATATTAAATCTAAGGCCGAACCCAATTTACCTAATTAAGAGTTTTATTCTTCCTTTTCCTTCTCTCAAATGAAACACAGTTTACATGAAGAAAAGGGAAGAATATTCAAATCCTTGCTCAAATCTTCTATTCCACATATCTTTTCATTCGGAGTTTTGATTGATGAGCCATTAGTGGCCGCGCATTCTTCACGGAATTCTCTACAAAATCCACCGAACAATTTGGTAAGGAACTTGAGATTTCGTGCCCAGTTCATACCTCTTCAGTTTCGAATTTTAGGATTTTGATTTTTTGAGATATTATGTAATTTTGATATTTATGATCAAATTAGTTTTGAAAACTTACTGGGTCTTGTCCCAAATTTCCATTGATAAGGTGAGAATTCTCTAGATCTTGTGAAATTATTGGTATAGCGAATCTTATATTGATTTAGTGATATTTGTATGGTGTTAGATTGAATTATGAGTTTTTGGAGATAAATTGATGGAAGTGAAATCTTGAATTTGAATCTTGGAGGCTAGATTTTCTATTTGGTGTATATTTGGAGCTTTGGACATTTGTGAAATGGTGTATTTTGTGGCGTTCCAAACTTAAGCAAGAATCAGTCAAGATATGGTTTTGGTTTCTCGTAGATAATATATAATGTTGTGTGAAAATCAAGGCTAGTTGATTATAGATTAAGTTGAACTAAATAGAATTGCTAAGGTTTAGTAAATATTGTGTAAATTGTTAAGTTTGTGATAAGGGTGTGTTGAGTATTGATATTAATGAGGGTTGATAAAAATTATTGATGATTGTGGTGCTTGATGATGATAATAACTTATGATGATGAAATTGATGAATGATGTCTGTAATTTGGATTGAAAATTGTTGAGTATATTGATGAGATTATAGGTATGGATGATAAAAAAATGATTGGAACATAGATGAATGATGATTGCATGGTTGTTTTGGTTATAAACTTATGCTATAGGATTTAGAATTTGGAAAGCATAGGGGTTGTGGTGTTTTTGGCAAGAACTTGATTTTTAACCAACTTCGTTGAGTCATAACTCGATTTTCGGACCCTTAAATTTTGTCAAACTTGTTTTAGCTAAAAATTGGGTTTGTGAAGTTTATCCCGTTCAAAAAACAGAAGAAAAATCATTCAAAACGAAAAAGTTATGCGCATTTGAAGTTTGGTGCAAAAATATGATTTTTTTTATCTTTAGCAATTTTTTTAAGGAAAGGGAAGGCATGCATACGTGGAAGCCTGCGCGCGACGCAGGATTTGGACTCTACTCAGATGTCATGCGTACACGAAAGGCAATGCATACACAGAAATTCCCATTTTTAGACACTCGCGTACGCGAGAGTACACACACGACGCGGGGGATCACCCCTGTTTTCAGACTCGCGTACGTGGAACAAGGGTCACGTACGTGAGGTACTCAATTTTCGCACATTGTGCGTATGCACAAGGGCATGCATATGCAGGGATCCCTATTTTAGCAAAAATATAATTTTTCAAAGTTTAACCAATCTTCTGACTTTCCAAATCTCTGTAGTTATTTTCTATGGTCCGATACCTAGTGATTCAGCTCAACAAATAGAGTGAACCTACAGGGGATGTTGAGTGGCAGTGAATGGGTTACAAAAGATAGAGTTCTAACTGAGAAACATGTGAATGTACTAATCATTATATGAATGAGAACTATAATGATGTTGATTAATTGAGAATGGCGAAGTATTGATGAATTATGATTAATGATTGAGTTAATGTGGATTATTTTGGGAAGTGCAAACATATTATGAATGTATGAATGATGAATGAGATATAATTGATGATGAATTCAAAGTTTATTTTCACTTATAAATTGAGACAATTGTTAACCCTTTATACGTAAGATGTGACCGGGCACTTTAACTTCGCGAGTTCTCCCATGGGCATGTATATAAATGAGTTTGAGTTTGGGTTGCTTCACCCATGTATAAAATTTGAGCTTGGAATTTTGTCTCCCCCATGGTTGAGCTTGGGATATTTCCTATGGATAATATTAAGCTTGGGGATGCGCGTATAGAAGGATTGTCCACAGTTAGCTACCAGTACATATCACACTAGTTATGTAACCGACAGATGATATCATCAGCCATAAGACAGGTATACATCATATGCATTTGAATGTTTTGTTTGAGTGTGCATTATCTTGGTTTGCCTAACTATTTATCTATGCTCGTTTGCTAATTGTCTCTTTGCCGTATTTATATTCTACTTGTATTTTCCTTACTTGAATTGTATGTCTGTGCAACTGAGAGACCCCTCGTACGACGGAGGCGCGATGAGGGTAGTTCCACCAATATTTCGGAGGTTGGATGAGGTAAAAGTGAAGTATTAAGTTAGGATTAGATTTAGAACTAGAGAACTTTAGACAGTTTACCTAATTTATGGTTTAGTTTATCCCTTAAATTTAATTCTGAGTGTCGAAGTTTTAGAATTGTCTCTGTCCTTTCAGGAACCTTGTATATTATGTACGCTGGTACCTTTACCATGCTGAGAACCTCCGTTCTCATTCTATACATATATTGTTGCTTTCAAATGCAGGTCGAGAGCACCTCGTTGAGCGTCTGGAGTTTCTTCTACAAGCAAAGTTGGGTATTTTAGGATTTTTGTATTTTGTTTTATACCTTGTTTATATGTATATAGACTCTCCTTTTGTGTATTTTGAATTTTGTCCCTCCTAGACATTACTTGGAAAAACAGGTTTTTAACTTTCTGTATTTTGGGATATTTAGGATATATATATATATATATGGTATTTTCCGGCTAGCCTTGAC
Organism: Arachis stenosperma; assembly: GCF_014773155.1. NCBI lineage: Eukaryota > Viridiplantae > Streptophyta > Magnoliopsida > Fabales > Fabaceae > Arachis > Arachis stenosperma. Next base: position 114,811,754 of record NC_080382.1, read on the forward strand.
TTCATAGGTCGAGTTGGGGGCTTGATATTCTGTATCTTTTGCTATTCCACTCTTATGTATATATTTCTTTATTTTATTTCCTATTCTAATTTCTGTACACACGAGAGATGCGCTTTTCAATTTTGCGACTTGTTGCTTAAGTTTTCTTTCAAGACTCTTCGATTATAAATTCCTTTCAACTATTATTATATATCTATTTTTTAGAGGTCATAATACCACAGTATTTCTGTTTTATGACTTAAGCATAAAATTCTGTATAGTATTACAGTTATGATATAGTTATATATTTTATTAATATATTTAAAACAATTTTAAATTAAAAAATTGCTCTCGATAATTTGTATATAATAAGAAAAAAGACAAAAAAATTTATTGGAGGTGATTATCGTATTAATCAAAAATAAAGTTTTTTCAAAAAAACAGAACATGGTGGGAGCTAATAAATATATAGTGGACGTGATTTGATATATGATGGGAGTAAGTTATAAAAAAATAAATAATTTAATGTGAATAGATATAAATGACAAGTTAAAAATCGCACACTACATTCATTTTGTGGTTTCTATTCTTGTTGTTTCTCTTTTTTCTATTATTTTTTCCATTTTTCTATTTTACTTTAAAAAAAATGTTATTAAAAAAAGAACGAATGATAAAATTAATTTGAGAGTGTATTACAATTAAGGTTGTGAAAACAAAACTGATTAATAAATTGGTCAAATAACTAGTTCAATAATTTAACGATATGATCGGAGTCAAACCGATTTAAATAAATAAATATTAAAATTGTTTAAAATATTAATATAAATTTTTGGATATTCCAAAATAATAATTAAATATTAATAAATTTCAACATTATATATTCCTAGTATATCTAATTTGCATTAAAATATTTATATTCAACATAATTATTAATTAATATATATACAATGCTAACAATTTAATATTAATAAATTTTAAGATTTTATATTCTTAATATATCTATTTACACAATAAAATTTCACATTCAACATAATTACCAAATAAAAATTTACATTTAATACAATTAGCAATTACAAATTACATTTATTATACCTTTTAACCTAAAAAAAAATCTTAAATCATAATCTTACCCCCTCTCTCTCTATCTCTCTCTCTCTCCATTTATTATACCCTTAAATCTTAAAAAAATTCTTAAATCATAATAACCTAATTTTAGTCATTCTCCTTTCTCTCTTGTCAGCTATCACTCTCCTTCTTATCTCCTTTTTTATTTTTTCCACACCGCCTTCGAGCTCTGCTTCCATTGTCACGCACCCTGCTGCTTCAGCGCCATTGTTTTGCTTTGATCTACAGACGTCGTTATAGCTGCAAATCATAGTTTAAAGAAGTAGTAGTAGACAAGAACAATTGAGACAGATCTGGATAGAGGCAAAGCCATGTGTGAACCAAGGCGAATCACTAAGAGACGGGCTGAGAAGAGAGCAGTGCAGTGAAGAGTAGGAATGCGGTAGGCAAATTTGTAATGTTAAATATGATCTAGGTGGTTTGTTTTGCTTCTATTTTATTTTCTTTTTTTCTTTGAAGATGGTTTATTTGTTTTTCTGATCGGTGATGTTGTAATTCTTCTTTATTGTTTCGTAACCACTTACCTTGATTGGGTGGTAATTCTTGTAATCTATCCAAACAAAAAAAAGAATCAGTTACATTTAGATATGAACTATTAGAAAAATTAGGGTTTGGAAGATTTTAAATTGGAGTTTTTTTAGATTTGAACCCAAAAAATAGTACTGGTTTAACCGGCTCGACGATTTACCAACGATTTTGCCAATTTTTTTTTCTGATTTTTTGCAAACAAGTTTTATGTGTGAACTGAACTGGACAAAAAACTGATTTTTAGTTAACCCGATTGAACTAGCCAATCCAGTTTGATTTTCAGAACATTGATTACAATAGTCAAATTCTATTTCAGACACACGAAGGTAAAAGATTTATATATGAGAATCCATGTGACATTTTTTCTTTCACAATATTATTTGAAAAATAAAAGGGTATAATCTGTAAAATGATAGATGCTCAAATATTACAGAGAGTGACTAGTATTTTATACAAGTATCCTATATTAGTATTGGTGGCTTCATACAATTCGAGACAAAATATGTCACTCATGAAGCATATATTTCAATATATTATAAAAGTCGATCACAAGAGTCTGATATCAAGCTATATGTTAAGTTTGAACACTGATGAACGGATATTTTATATGCTTTTTAACATCATTTTCATATAGTTTTCATTATGTTTTGTTTAAGTTTTATTATGTTTTCATAGATTTTAGTGCAAAATTCACATTTTTGGATTCTACTTTGAGTTTGTGTGTTTTATGGTGATTTCAGGTATTTTCTGGCTAAAATTGAAGAGCTTGAGCAAAAGTCTGATTCAGAGACAGAAAAAGGACTGCAGATGCTGTTAGGAACTTACCTTCATGCATACGAAAGAGATTTTATGCAGCTACAGAAGTCCAAATGGCGCGCTCTCAACGGCTATGGAAAGCTAACATCCACGGATTTTCAAAAATATATAATAGTTCATACTTTTCTTTGGAAATGAAGGCCTTAAACTGGCGTTCAACGCCAGCCACCTACCCTATTCCTGGCGTCCAATGTCCAAAAGGGAGTAGCTGGCGTCCAACACCCAAAAGGGAGTCCCAAGCCAGCGTTCAACACCTCTAAAGAGTCCTAGCATGTGGAAACACTCTTAGCTCAGCCCAAACACTCACCAAGTGGGCCCTATAAATGGATTTTTGCACTATCAACCTAGTTTATCTTATTTCTGTAATCCTTAGTTATTAGATTAGTATATATAGGAGAAGATCAACCTTGTTTAAGACCTTCTACCTGATCTTCTTCCTCCCCCAATCGAATTCATCACTTTTGTACAGTATCAGTCACTAACCTCATAAGGTTAAAGTTAGGAGCTCTGCTGAGTTTCATGGATAAATAATATTACTGTTCTATTTTAATACAAGTCTGATTCTATTCTCTTATGCATTCTCATTCTTCATCTCATGAATTGAGGGTGATCCGTGACAATCACCCTTGTTCTACATGGGTTCCATGCAAGTCCTGACCCGGATAGCGTTGAATTAAAGCTAGAGATTGCATTGCGGATTCCAATAGAGTACTTGGGCAACTTTGGATACGTGACATGAAATCTCGTTGACCGAGGGTAAGTGAGGTCTCTGTGGTGTTAAGGCTAGAGTTAAAGAAGCAACACTTTTTGATCTAGAAGATTTGCCTTGTTTGTGGCACCTTGAGTAGGATCGTGAATGGGAGTGGATTGTTTAGAGCTTCATCTTCTGCTACAGTGAGAAGTCTAGAGGTGGCTTGATAAGAGGACATGAGTCACTTCAATATTGTGGATTACTGCAGTAGAGGAGGTTAACTTGATGAGAGCACATGAGTTAATCACTTACGGCTGTGATGAGCGGATAATTTATACGCTTTTTGGCATTGTTTTTAGTATGTTTTAGTATGATTTAGTTAGTTTTTAGTATATTTTTATTAGTTTTTAGTTAAAATTCACTTTTCTGGACTTTACTATGAGTTTGTGTGTTTTTCTGTGATTTCAGGTATTTTCTGGCTGAAATTGAGGGACCTGAGCAAAAATCTGATTCAGAGACGGAAAAGGACTGCAGATGCTGTTGGATTCTGATCTCCCTGAACTCAAAGTGGATTTTCTGGAGCTACAGAAGCCCAATTGGCACGCTCTCAACGGCGTTGGAAAGTAGACATCCTGGGCTTTCCAGCAATGTATAATAGTTCATACTTTGCCCGAGATTTGATGGCCCAAACTGGCGTTGCAAATCAGCTTCAGAATTCCCAGCGTTTAACGCTGGAACTGGCATAAAAATTGGAGTTAAACGCCCAAACTGGCATAAAAGCTGGCGTTTAACTCCAGGAAGAGTCTCTACACGAAAATGCTTCAATGCTCAGCCCAAGCACACACCAAGTGGGCCCGGAAGTGGATTTTTCTGTCATTTACTCATTTCTGTAAACCCTAGATCACTAGTTCTCTATTAATAGGATCTTTTGACATTGTATCTGTACCTCATGACACTTTACACGTTTCTCATTGTATCTTCTACAGCATGAGTCTCTAAACCCCATGGTTGGGGGTGAGGAGCTCTGCTGTGTCTTGATGGATTAATGCAATTACTACTGTTTCTCATTCAATCATGCTTGCTTCCGTTCTAAGATATCACTTGTTCTTAAACCTGATGAATGTGATGATCTGTGACACTCATCATCATTCTCAACCATGAACGCGTGCCTGACAACCACCTCCGTTCTATCTTAGATTGAGTAGATATCTCTTGGACTCCTTAATCAGAATCTTCGTGGTATAAGCTAGAATTGATGGCGGCATTCAAGAGAATCCGGAAGGTCTAAACCTTGTCTATGGTATTCTGAGTAGGATTCAAGGATTGAATGACTGTGACGAGCTTCAAACTCGCGATTGTGGGGCGTTAGTGACAGACGCAAAAGAATCACTGGATTCTATTCCGACATGATCGAGAACCGACAGCTGAATAGCCGTGCCGTGACAGGGTGCGTTGAACATTTTCACTGAGAGGATGGGAGGTAGCCATTGACAACGGTGAAACCCTACATACAGCTTGCCATGGAAGGAGCCTAGCGTGCTTGAAGAAGAAGACAGTAGGAAAGCAGAGGTTCAGAAGATAGAGCATCTCCAAAACCTCAACCTGTTCCCCATTACTGCAAAACAAGTACCTATTTCATGTTCTTTTGCTTTTTACAATCAATCCTGATAATTATTGATATCATGACTAAGAGTTACAAGATAACCATAGCTTGCTTCAAGCCGACAATCTCCGTGGGATCGACCCTTACTCACGTAAGGTATTACTTGGACGACCCAGTGCACTTGCTGGTTAGTTGTGCGGGATTGCAAAAGTGTGATTGCAATTTCGTGCACCAAGTTTTTGGCGCCGTTGCCGGGGATTGTTCGAGTTTGGACAACTGACGGTCTATCTTGTTGCTTAGATTAGGACTGTTTTATTTTTGTTGGTTTAGAGTCTTTTATTTGGGTGTAGTTTCATATTTTAAGTTTGGTGTCATTTGCATGCTTTTGTTTTTCTTTTAATTTTCGAATTTGCATGTCCTTAGTCTCTTTTTGATCTTTAAAAATTCTAAGTTTGGTGTCTTCTTTGTGTTTTTCTTTAGGTTTTCGAAAATTCATGTTTGATTTTCTGAAAAATTTTAAGTTTGGTGTCTCTTTGTTGTTTTTATCTTTCCTCTTTTCAAAAAAATATATATACATATATATCTTGATTACTATTCACATCAATTCCCTTTTCTCCATAATGGACATAAATGGGAATGAATAGTCCAAAAGGACTCTGGGGTCATATGCTAACCCCATTACAGCTGCATATGGGAGTAGCATCTGTATACCTCCCATCAAAGCAAGCAGCTTTGAGCTAAACCCTCAACTCATTATCATGGTGCAGCAAAATTGCCAGTATTCCGGTCTCCCACAGGAAGAACCTACTGAGTTTCTGGCACAGTTCTTACAAATTGCTGACACAGTACGTGATAAAGAGGTGGATCAGGAAGTCTACAGATTATTACTGTTTCCATTTGCTGTAAAAGATCAAGCTAAGAAGTGGTTGAATAACCAACCTACAGCAAGCATAAAGACATGGAAACAATTATCAGACAAATTCCTGAATCACTTTTACCCTCCAAAAAGGATGACACAGCTAAGGCTGGACATCCAAGGCTTTAAACAAGAGGATAATGAATCCCTTTATAATGCCTGGGAGAGGTATAGAGGTATGCTGAGAAAATGCCCCTCTGAAATGTTTTCAGAGTGGGTACAGTTAGACATCTTTTACTATAGACTTACAGAAAAAGCTCAGATGTCTCTAGACCACTCAGCTGGTGGATCTATACATATGAGGAAGATGATTGAAGAGGCTCAAGAGCTTATAGATACTGTTGCTAGAAATCAACATTTGTACTCTAGCCATGAGTCCTCTACAAAAGAAGAAGTTATGGCATTAGCCATTGATCCTAATCCTCAAGAACAGATGGTTGAGCTTACTCAACAATTACATCTGATGACAAAACAGTTAGCAGAATTTAAAGAGATGCTCCAAGAGACTAAAATTGCTAACAAGAACATGGAATCACAGTTGAATCAGGCAAAACAGCAGCTATCTAAATAGATAACAGAAGAATGCCAAGCAGTTCAACTGAGGAGTGGGAAGACACTAAATAACACTGCTCAAAGTAGCAAAAAGTCAGTAAAGGAACAATTGACAGAGGATAGCCAGACCACTATCCAAAATCCCTCTGAGGACAGTAAGAGCCTAGAGAGGAATACTATTGGCGTTCAAACACCAGAAAAGGAGGGAAAGCTGGCGTTAAACGCCCATTTCCTGCCCAGTTCTGGTGTTCAAACGCCAGAAAAGGGGGAAAAGTTGGCGTTAAACGCCCATTTTCCACCCAATCCTGGCGTTCAAACGCAAAAGGGGAACCAGACACCTGAGAGTGCTGATAGTAACCCCTCTAAAAAGGCTTCTCCAACCACCTCTGTAAGGAATAAACCTGCAGCAACTAAGGTTGAAGAGTATAAAGCCAAGATGCCTTATCCACAGAAACTCCGCCAAGCGGAACAGGATAAGCAATTTGCCCGCTTTGCAGACTATCTAAGGACTCTTGAAATAAAGATTCCGTTTGCAGAGGCACTTGAGCAAATACCTTCTTATGCTAAGTTCATGAAAGAGATCTTAAGCCATAAGAAGGATTGGAGAGAAACTGAAAAAGTGTTTCTCACTGAAGAATGCAGTGCAGTCATTTTGAAAAGCTTACCAGAAAAGCTTCAAGATCCAGGAAGCTTTATGATACCATGCACATTAGAAGGTGCTTGCACCAAGATAGCCCTGTGTGACCTTGGAGCAAGTATCAATCTAATACCTGCATCCACTATCAGAAAGCTTGGGTTGACTGAAGAAGTCAAACCAACCCGGATATGCCTCCAACTTGCTGATGGCTCCATTAAATATCCATCAGGCATAATTGAGGACATGATTGTCAAGGTTGGGCCATTTGCCTTTCCAACTGACTTTGTAGTGCTGGAAATGGAGGAGCACAAGAGTGCAACTCTCATTCTAGGAAGACCTTTCCTAGCAACTGGACGAACTCTCATTGATGTACAAAAAGGGGAAGTAACCCTAAGAGTCAATGAGGATGAGTTCAAGTTGAATGCTGTAAAAGCTATGCAGCATCCAGACACACCAAATGACTGCATGGGCGCTGACATTATTGACTCTTTGGTGGAAGAGATCAATATGACTGAAAGTCTAGAATCAGAGCTTGAGGACATCTTCAAGGATGCTCAGCTTGATCAGGAAGAACCAGAGGAAACAAAGGAATTTTTGAAAATTCCTCAGGAGGAGGATAAGCCCCCCAAACCTGAACTCAAACCACTACCACCATCCCTGAAGTATGCATTTCTGGGAGAGGGTGGCACTTTTCGAGTGATTATAAGCTCTGCTTTAAATCCACAGGAAGAGGAAGCACTGATTCAAGTGCTAAGGACACACAAGACAGCTCTTGGGTGGTCCATAAGTGATCTTAAGGGCATTAGCCCAGCAAGATGCATGCACAAGATCCTATTGGAGGATAATGCCAAACCAGTGGTCTAACCACAAAGGCGGCTAAATCCAGCCATGAAGGAGGTGGTGCAGAAGGAGGTCACTAAATTACTAGAGGTTGGGATTATTTATCCTATTTCTGATAGCTCCTGGGTGAGCCCTGTCCAAGTTGTCCCCAAGAAGGGAGGCATGACAGTAGTTCATAATGAAGAAAATGAACTGGTTCCTACAAAAACAGTCACAGGGTGGCGCATGTGTATTGACTACAGAAGGCTCAATACAGCCACCAGAAAGGATCATTTTCCTTTGCCATTCATAGACCAAATGCTAGAAAGACTAGCTGGGCATGATTATTATTGCTTTTTGGATGGCTATTCAGGCTACAACCAAATTGCAGTAGATCCTCAGGACCAAGAGAAAACAGCATTCACTTGCCCTTCTGGCGTGTTTGCCTACAGGAGGATGCCTTTTGGTCTGTGTAATGCTCCTGCCACCTTTCAGAGATGCATGCTATCCATCTTCTCTGATATGGTAGAGAAATTCCTGGAAGTCTTCATGGATGACTTCTCAGTATATGGAGATTCATTCAGCTCCTGTCTTAACCACCTAGCACTTGTCCTGAAAAGGTGCCAAGAGACTAACCTGGTTTTAAACTGGGAGAAATGTCACTTTATAGTGACTGAAGGAATTGTCCTTGGGCACAAAATTTCAAGCAGGGGAATAGAGGTGGATAAGGCAAAGGTAGAGGTAATTGAAAAATTACCACCACCTGCCAATGTTAAGGCAATCAGAAGCTTTCTGGGGCATGCAGGATTCTACAGAAGGTTTATAAAGGATTTTTCGAAAATTACAAAACCTCTGAGCAATCTGCTAGCTGCTGACACACCATTTGTGTTTGACACACAGTGTCTGCAGGCATTTGAGACCCTGAAAGTTAAGCTGGTCACAGCACCAGTCATCTCTGCACCAGACTGGACATTACCATTCGAATTAATGTGTGATGCCAGTGACCATGCCATTGGTGCAGTGTTGGGACAGAGGCATAACAAGCTTCTGCACGTCATTTATTATGCTAGCTGTGTTCTAAATGACGCACAGAAGAACTACACAACCACAGAAAAAGAGTTACTTGCAGTGGTCTATGCCATTGACAAATTTAGATCCTATTTAGTAGGATCAAAAGTGATTGTGTACACTAACCATGCTGCTCTTAAGTACTTACTCACAAAGCAGGATTCAAAACCCAGGCTCATAAGGTGGGTATTACTTCTGCAAGAGTTTGATATAGAAATAAGAGACAGAAAAGGGACAGAGAACCAAGTAGCTGATCATCTGTCCCGACTAGAACCAGTAGCTGGGGCGTCCCTCCCTTCTACTGAGATCTCTGAGACCTTCCCAGATGAGCAACTCTTTGCCATTCAGGAAGCTCCATGGTTTGCAGATATTGCAAATTATAAAGCTGTGAGGTTCATACCCCAGGAGTACATCAGAGTGCAAAGAAAGAAATTAATTTCTGATGCCAAGTACTACCTATGGGATGAGCCTTATCTCTTTAAGAGATGTGCAGACGGAATAATCCACAGATGTGTGCCCAGAGAGGAAGCACAAAGAATCCTGTGGCATTGCCATGGATCACAATATGGAGGACACTTTGGAGGTGAGCGAACAGCAACCAAGGTCCTTCAATGCGGATTCTACTGGCCTACTCTCTATAGAGATGCCCGAGAGTTTGTGCGTAACTGTGACAGTTGCCAAAGAGCTGGTAACTTGCCTCATGGTTACGCCATGCCTCAGCAAGGGATCTTAGAGATTGAATTGTTTGATGTATGGAGAATTGACTTCATGGGCCCTTTCCCACCATCATACTCAAACACTTATATTCTAGTGACAGTAGACTATGTATCTAAATGGGTGGAAGCAGTTGCCACACCCAATAATGATACCAAGACCGTGCTGAAATTCCTACAGAAACACATCTTCAGCGGGTTTGGTGTTCCCAGAGTACTTATCAGTAATGGAGGTACTCATTTCTGCAATAAACAACTGTACTCTGCTATGGTTAGATATGGAATTAGCCACAAGGTAGCAACTCCGTATCACCCACAGACAAATGGGCAAGCTGAGGTCTCTAACAGAGAGCTCAAAAGAATCCTGGAACGGACTGTTATTGCCCGTAGAAAGGATTGGGCAAAGAGCTTGGATGATGCTCTGTGGGCATACAGAACAGCATACAAGACTCCTATAGGAACCTCTCCATACCAACTGGTGTATGGGAAGGCCTGTCATCTGCCCGTGGAACTGGAACATAAAGCCTACTGGGCAACCAGATTCCTAAACATGGATGCTAAGTTAGCTGGTGAAAAAAGATTGCTCCAGCTAAATGAGCTAGAGGAATTCAGACTCAATGCCTTTGAAAATGCAAAAATCTATAAGGAAAAGGCAAAGAAGTGGCATGACAAGAAATTGTCATCCAGAGTCTTTGAGCCAGGACAAAAGGTCCTGCTCTTCAACTCTAGGCTCAGATTGTTTCCAGGAAAGCTTAAGTCCCGCTGGAGGGGTCCATATGTGATTACAGGAGTATCACCATATGGATATGTTGAGCTTCAGGATAATGATTCTGACAAGAAGTTCATTGTCAATGGACAGAGGATCAAGCATTATCTTGAAAGCAATTTTGAGCAAGAATGCTCAAAGCTGAGACTTGAGTGATTTTCAGTGAAGGTCCAGCTAAAGACGGTAAAGAAGCGCTTACTGGGAGGCAACCCAGTGATTAGAAGGGCATCAGTTCTGTCTAATCAAGGTTTGATACATATTCCTAAAAGGCAATTATTAAAATTGAAGGAATTCACAGAGTTACAGAAGGATTCAGTGCAAAAAGCAGAGAAAAATAGCTTACTAGCGAAAAAACGCCAGTAAGGGGCATACTGGGCGTTAAACGCCAGAATGGGCACCATTTTGGGTGTTTAACGCCAGTAATTGTGCCATTTTGGGCGTTAAACGCCAGAATGGGCACCATTCTGGGCGTTTAACGCCAGGTGTGCAGCATCCTGGGCGTTTAGCAAAACGCCCAGTGATAAAGGGATTCCTGGCATTTAACGCCAGCCAGGATACCTGGCTGGGCGTTAAACGCCCAAATAGGCCACCAAGTGGGCGTTAAACGCCAGAATGGATACCATTCTGGGCGTTTAACGCCAGAAAGGCAGGGGGAGGAGATTTTGTTTCCCACTTTAATTTTTTTCAAACTTTCTTGTTTTGATCCATATCTTTCTCCATAAACACATTACAAATTTTCATTATTCACCCCCCAATCTCAAAAATTAGAATCTTCTTCAAATCTATTTCAAATTCTTTCCTAGACTCTTTCAAAAAACTCAATTATATCCTCAAATTTTTTCCATATCTTCTCAAATCTCCTTCAAATTTTCGAATATCTCTCCTGCTCTCCTATTTAAACACATTCGGCCACCCTCCTTCCCCACACCATTCGAATTTGCTCTCCTTCTCTCTCCCCTCTTTGCTTTCTTTTGCTTGAGGACAAGCAAACCTCTAAGTTTGGTGTGCTTTCCGTGATCACTAGGCCAAGATTTATCAAGATCATGGCTCCTAGAGGAAAACAAACCAATTCAAGAGGCAAGAAAGAGAATAATCCAAAGGATGTTTGGAGTCAAGAAAAGTTCTTAACCAAAGAACATGCAGACTATTACCACAAAATAATGGGTCTGAGGTCAGTGATCCCGGAAGTCAAATTCAATCTAAAAGAAGATGAATATCCGGAGATCCAAGAGCAAATTCAAAATAGAGGATGGGAAGTTCTAACCAACCCTGAGACAAAGGTTGGAAGGAACATGGTTCAGGAATTCTACTCAAATCTGTGGCTGACAGATAAGCAGAGAATGACTGGAACTGATTTTTATACCTATAGAACCATGGTCAGAGGGAGAATTATTTACTTCCATCTGGACAAAATAAGAGAGGTCTTTAAATTACCTCAACTGCAAGATGATCCTGAATCTTTTAATAGGAGGATGGTGAGAGCAGATAAAGGGTTGGATCAAGTTCTAGAGGACATATGCCTCCCTGGAACTAAATGGATAACCAATTCAAAAGGTGTCCCAAACCAACTCAAGAGGGGAGACCTCAAACCAATTGCAAGAGGTTGGCTAGACTTTATTGGGCATTCCATATTACCCACTAGCAACCGTTCTGAGGTTACCATTAAGAGAACAGTGATGATTCATTGCATTATGCTTGGAAAAGAAGTGGAGGTTCATCATCTAATTGCTTGTGAGATCTACACAATTGCAAATAAGAATTCCACTGAAGCCAAACTGGCTTACCCAAGCTTGATCTCCTTGCTCTGTAAAGAGGCTGGGGTGAAGATGGGAGTAGATGAGTTCATACCCATTGAACATCCAATCACCAAGAAGTCAATGGAAGGACAAATGCAAGACGATTCTATCAAAAAGAGGGCGCAGGAGTTCCTCCCTGAATTTCCTGAAATTGACTACTGTGCCAGCCTAGAAGCATCTATCACCAAGTTACAAGAAACTATGGAGCAACTTAAGGAAGAACAGCAGAATCAGAACTGCATGCTCTGCAAATTGCTGAAGGAACAAGAGAAGCAGGGGCGTGAACTTCAAGAGATGAAACGCCAAAAGCTCTCCCCTCAAGTGGAGGGAGCATCCACTTCTCAAAATCAAGGTTGTTGAGTCCTAACTCTGTGATAACCTCTATCATTAGGAGCCTATTTAAATTTTTTGTTTTCTATTACTATTAGTCTTATCTTATATCTATTTTTGAGTCTTGTTCTTAATTTATGATTAATAAAATTTAAAGTTCATGTCTTAAAGCTATGAATGTCCTATGAATCCATCACCTCTCTTAAATGAAAAATGCTTTAATCACAAAAGAACAAGAAGTACAGGATTTCGAATTCATCTCTGAAACTAGTTGAATTAGTTTGATGTGGTGACAATACTTTTTATTTTCTGAATGAATGCTTGAACAGTGCATATGTCTTTTGAATTTGTTGTTTTAAGAATGTTAAAATTGTTGGCTCTTGAAAGAATGATGGAAAAGGAGAACTGTTATTGAGGATCTGAAAAATCATCAAATTGATTCTTGAAGCAAGAAAAAGCAGTGATTCAAAAAAAAAAGAGAAAGAAAAAGAAAAAGAAAAAAATAATGTTGTGATCCAAGGCAAAAGAGTGTGCTTAAGAACCCTGGACACCTCTAATTGGGGACTCTAGCAAAGCTGAGTCACAATCTGAAAAGGTTCACCCAATTATGTGTCTGTGGCATGTATGTATCCGGTGGTAATACTGGAAGACATAGTGCTTTGGGCCACGACCAAGACTCATAAAGTAGCTGTGTTCAAGAATCATCATACCTAACTAGGAGAATCAATAACACTATCTGAATTCTGAGTTCCTATAGATGCCAATCATTCTGAACCTCAAAGGATAAAGCGAGATGCCAAAACTGTTCGGAAGCAAAAAGCTACTAGTCCCGCTCATCTAATTGGAACTAAGTTTCTTTGATATTTTGGAGTCTATAGTATATTCTCTTCTTTTTATTCTATTTTGATTTTCAGTTGCTTGGGGACAAGCAACAATTTAAGTTTGGTGTTGTGATGAGCGGATAATTTATACGCTTTTTGGCATTGTTTTTAGTATGTTTTTAGTATGATTTAGTTAGTTTTTAGTATATTTTTATTAGTTTTTAGTTAAAATTCACTTTTCTGGACTTTACTATGAGTTTGTGTATTTTTCTGTGATTTCAGGTATTTTCTGGCTGAAATTGAGGGACCTGAGCAAAAATCTGATTCAGAGACGGAAAAGGACTGCAGATGCTATTGGATTCTGACCTCCCTGAACTCGAAGTGGATTTTCTGGAGCTACAGAAGCCCAATTGGCACGCTCTCAACGGCGTTGGAAAGTAGACATCCTGGGCTTTCCAGCAATGTATAATAGTCCATACTTTGCCCGAGATTTGATGGCCCAAACTGGCGTTGCAAATCAGCTTCAGAATTCCCAGCGTTTAACGCTGGAACTGGCATAAAAATTGGAGTTAAACGCCCAAACTGGCATAAAAGCTGGCGTTTAACTCCAGGAAGAGTCTCTACACGAAAATGCTTCAATGCTCAGCCCAAGCACACACCAAGTGGGCCCGAAAGTGGATTTTTCTGTCATTTACTCATTTCTGTAAACCCTAGATCACTAGTTCTCTATTAATAGGATCTTTTGACATTGTATCTGTACCTCATGACACTTTACACATTTCTCATTGTATCTTCTACAGCATGAGTCTCTAAACCCCATGGTTGGGGGTGAGGAGCTCTGCTGTGTCTTGATGGATTAATGCAATTACTACTGTTTCTCATTCAATCATGCTTGCTTCCGTTCTAAGATATCACTTGTTCTTAAACCTGATGAATGTGATGATCTGTGACACTCATCATCATTCTCAACCATGAACGCGTGCCTGACAACCACCTCCGTTCTATCTTAGATTGAGTAGATATCTCTTGGACTCCTTAATCAGAATCTTCGTGGTATAAGCTAGAATGATGGCGGCATTCAAGAGAATCCGGAAGGTCTAAACCTTGTCTGTGGTATTCTGAGTAGGATTCAAGGATTGAATGACTGTGACGAGTTTCAAACTCGCGATTGTGGGGCGTTAGTGACAGACGCAAAAGAATCACTGGATTCTATTCCGACATGATCGAGAACCGACAGCTGAATAGCCGTGCCGTGACAGGGTGCGTTGAACATTTTCACTGAGAGGATGGGAGGTAGCCATTGACAACGGTGAAACCCTACATACAGCTTGCCATGGAAGGAGCCTAGCGTGCTTGAAGAAGAAGACAGTAGGAAAGCAGAGGTTCAGAAGATAGAGCATCTCCAAAACCTCAACCTGTTCCCCATTACTGCAAAACAAGTACCTATTTCATGTTCTTTTGCTTTTTACAATCAATCCTGATAATTATTGATATCCTGACTAAGAGTTACAAGATAACCATAGCTTGCTTCAAGCCGACAATCTCCGTGGGATCGACCCTTACTCACGTAAGGTATTACTTGGACGACCCAGTGCACTTGCTGGTTAGTTGTGCGAGATTGCAAAAGTGTGATTGCAATTTCGTGCACCAGGCTGCCATTGAAGGAATCAGAAAGTTATTAAAGAAGACAGTACGAAAAGTTAATCCGGAAAGACAAAGCATCTCCGAAACCTCAACCGGTCTCATACCATTGATTTCACACATATCTAGTAACATTTTATTTATTTATCTGTTTTATGCATTTTTCTGTGACAAACTATATTTTCGATTCGCCTAACTAAGATCTGCAAGATAACCACTGCTTGTTCAAACCAACAATCTCCGTGCGATCGACCCTCACTCACCTGAGGTATTACTTGGATGACCCGGTATACTTGCCAGTCTATCTGTGCAAAATGTGCGGAGTTAGTTTTGTGCACCAAGTTTTTGGTGTCGTTGTCAGGGATTGTTCGAATTTGACAAACTACTGGATTATCTTCTTGCTTAGATTAGGCACTTTTTACTATTTTGATTGAGTCTTTTATTTTTTTTCAAAAAAAATAAATAAATAATTTTTCAAAAATCTTTGCTTTTCTTTATTAATCTTTGTCTTGTGTTTGAGTCTTTTGTTCTTGTTTCTTGTTAAAAGTTTGAACTTTATTGGTTTCTTTTTCAAAAACTTTCAAAAATAGTGTCCTTTGTTTGAGTCTAGTGTCAATTCTTAAGTTTGGTGTCCTTTATGTGTTTATCTCTTCTTTAAATTTTTCGAATATGTTCTTATTGTTCTTTCTTGGTATTCAAGTTGTTCTTGATTCTTTTCTTGTTTTGATCTTAAAACTTTTAAGTTTGGCATCTTTTGGTGTTTGTTTTCTTAATTTTTGAAAAATTAGTACTCTTTGATCTAAAAATTTTAAGTTTGGTGTCTTTTGGTTGTTTTTCTCTTTCTTCATTAATTCAAAAAAAGATATCCTTTTTATCTTTATTTCAACAAAAAAAATTTTGAAAATTCCAAAAAATTTTCAAATTTTAACTTCAAATCATTATCTTATCTTATCTTAATTTCAAATTTCAAATTTTATCTTTTTAAATATTTTCAAATCTTTTCTTTTAATTTGAATCTTTTCTATCTTATCTCTCTTTCAAAATTTTAAAATTAAAAATTTTTTCAAATCTTTATCTTATCTTGGGTTTATGTTTCTTTTAATTTCAAATCACTATCTTATCTTATCTTAATTTTAAATTTCAAATTCCAATCTTCACCATATTTTATCTTTTCAAACTTATTTTCAAATCTCAATCCTATCTTATCTTATTTCAAATTTCAAATTCAAATCTTTTTCAAAAATCAAATCTTTTTCAATTTTTTATCTTATCTTGTTGACTTTCCCTTTTCAATTTTCAATTTCAAAATCTTTTTAAAATCTCTTATCTTATCTTATTTTCAAATCTTTCTTAATTAGTTACATGTTTTATCTTATTATCTCCTTATTCTCCTTTCTCTTTCTTCTTTTTCAAAACTTCCTAACTACTTTCTCTCTCTTCTTTTTCGAAAATTTCCTTTTCTTTTCCATCTCTATTTTTGAAAATATCTTCCCTTCTCTCTTTATTGATTTTTGAAAACTATCCTCATTAAAGGACATAGTCTTTTATTATCTTCTTGATTTATCTCTCTCTAAGAAAGGACCTCTATACTCTGACATAGAGAATTCTTTTCTTTTTCTCTTCTTGGATTCTTTTTTCTTATTTATGAGTAGGAACAGAGATAAAGTATCTCTCTTTAATCTTGATCCTGAACTCGAAATGACCCTAAGAAAGCGTTTGTAAGAGGCTAAAGCACAACAGCCTGGAGGAAACCTCACAGAGCTATTCGAATAAGAAGATGAGAACATAGATATGGCAGTCGAGCCTAATAATGAAGGAGATACAAGGAAGGTTCTTGGTGACTACACTGCGCCAACTTCTGACTTCTATGGAAGAAGTATCTCCATATCTACCATTAGAGCAAACAACTTTGAGCTTAAGCCTCAATTAGTCTCTCTAACGCAACAGAATTGCAAGTTCCATGGACTTTCACTAGAAGATCCACATTAATTCTTATCTGAATTCTTGCAAATTTGTGACACTATTAAGACCAATAGAGTAGATCCTGAGGTCTACAGGCTTATGCTTTTCCCTTTTACTGTTAGAGACAAAGCTAGGATATGGGTGGATTCTTAACCTAAGAAATGCCTAGACTCTTTGGAAAAGTTAGTCAATGCTTTCTTGGCCAAGTTCTTTCCACCTCAAAAGATAAGCAAACTCAGGGTGGAAGTTCAAAACTTCAAACAAAAAGAGGGTAAATCCCTCTATAAAGTTTGGGAAAGATATAAGCAACTGATCAAGAGGTGTCCTCCTGACATGCTCTCAGAGTGGACTATCCTAGGCATCTTCTATGATGGTCTATCTTAGATGTCCAAGATGTCCTTGGACTATTCTGCTGGTGGATCACTCCACTTAAAGAAAACGCCTACAGAGGTACAAGAACTCAATGAAATAGTTGTAAACA
Source organism: Arachis stenosperma (assembly GCF_014773155.1). NCBI lineage: Eukaryota > Viridiplantae > Streptophyta > Magnoliopsida > Fabales > Fabaceae > Arachis > Arachis stenosperma. The sequence continues at coordinate 114,828,998 of NC_080382.1, forward strand.
ATCAATTCATGTACACTTCTGAGAGAAACCTTGTGAACAATGGGATAGCTCAGAAGAAAGGAGTTCTAGAGGTTGACACTCTGAATGCCATATTGGCTTAGAACAAGATCTTGACTTAACAGGTCAATATGATCTCTCAGCATTTGACTAGAATGCAAGCTGCAACTGGCAGTACTCAAGACACCTCCTATGAAGGAGATGCTTATGATCCAGATCAACCTTCAATGGAGGAGGTCAATTACATGGGAGAACCCTATGAAAATACCTACAACTCCTCATGGAAAAATCATCCTAATTTTTCATGAAAGGATCAACAGAAGCCTCAGCAAGGCTTCAACAATAATCAAATGTAGAAGAACCTAGAATAGATTCAACAACAGACTACTATTCCCATCTTCTTAGCAACAGATAGAGATTTCTAAGCAGAGCCTTTCTGATTTAGCAACCATAGTCTCTAAACTCTCTAAGACCACTCACAGTTTCATAACAGAAACTAGGCCCTCCATCAGAAATCTGGAGGTACAAGTTGGTCAACTGAGTAAGAGAATCCCTCAGACTCCTCCTAACACTCTTCCTAGTAATACTGAAGTAAACCCAAGAGAGGAGTGCAAGGCCATCACTGTAGAAGCTGAGGCCAAATCTGAAAGGAATACTTTGGCGTTGAACGCTAGTAAGGAAGACCTTACTGGGCGTTCAATGCCCAAAATGGCACACAAGCCGGCGTTGAACGCCAGTAAGGAGGTTCTTATTGGGAGTTCAACGCCCTAAAAGCCACCATCACTCGCGTTGAATGCTTGTAAAGAAGTCCTTACTGGGCGGTCAACGCCCAAAAATCCACCATCACTGGCGTTGAACGCCAGTAATGAGGTCTTTACTGGGCGTTCAATAGCCAAGGCAGCATAAAAGCTGGCATTGAATGCCAGCATAGGGATACAAGTTTGGTGTTCAATGCCCAAAGAAACACAAGTCCTGGCATTGAATGCTACAATAGGGGTAGTTGGCAACCCTAAGCCCACTGAGAACTCCCCTATTGAAGAACTGATAACACCCAAGGTTCATGAGGAGCCCATTGAAGTTCCTTGAATGCTTGCTTAAAGATCATAGAATCTAAAGAGTACTCTTCCTCTAATGAGAAAAAAAAAACTAGGGAAGAGCAAGTTGCTTGGTACCTAGGATTTCTGATGAAGCTGAATGCCAAGCTATTTGACACAGAGATATTGGAGGAAGAACCTCCAGTGCTCACCAAGGAACTCAATGCCTTGGTTCAGCAGAAGTTACCTCAGAAGCTGCCGAATTCCAGACGCTTCTTGATTCCTTGCACCATAGGCACCATTATCTTTGATAAGGCTCTGTGTGACCTAGGGTCAAGTATAAACCTCATGCCACTCTCTGTAATAGAAAGGCTGGGAATCTTTGAGATACAAGCTTCAAGAATCTCACTAAAGATGGCAGACAAGTCAATGAAGAAGGCATATGGTCTGGTAGAGGATGTCTTAGTTAAGGTTGAGAACATTTACATCTCTATAGATTTTATAATCTTGGACACTGGAGAGGAAGAGGATGAATCTATCGTCTTTGGAAGACCTTTCCTAGCTACTGCCAATCCGGTGTTCGAGGTCTGTAAAATGCCATCCGGTGTGGAGTATGCGGTCGATCTATGCCGATAACACTGAGATTGCATTGATTTTCAAATAGATCAAATTGCATATCATCATGTGTTTGCATGTTATGCAAACCAGTGCCTTGATTGGCAAGTTTATGTCCATGAGGTTTACCAGATGAAGGAGCTCAGAAAGGTGTATAAAGCCAAGTTTAGGCCATTGAAAAACACAATAACATGGCTTGTGGTTGGAGGACCATGGATGATACATAATCTTATCCTCAGGCGAGTATACGAAGGTCGTCCAAGAAAAAGAATTTGTTTCTTGAATGAAATAGATATGCACAAGATGTGTGGTCTAAGGCATTGCCGGCTATGTGTTGTCGAGGGTTATAGTCGTAGTAGATGTCCTCATAGGGGTGGATCAAGTATAGGTGGCAATGCTCGAAATAGTTAGTGGTTTTATGCCTAACATACATAGTTACACTATTTTAGCGTAAAAATCTGTGTACCTAATGCATGAACTTATTGGTGTATTGTTCTTTTGGTTTGAATCGCCAACTATTTTATTAATGTCTGTACATATTTAAATAAATGCATCAAGAATCACTTAAACTACAAATCAAACAAAATAATGTCTGGTACATCAAATTTAGCATAGTTCAATTTACCACAAAGATAAACTTAAAACAAGTACTTAAAGATATTTTTAAGTTGAACATAATCTATAAACAAAATCATGATAGAAGAAACAATAAAGTTCTAACAATGACGAACCAAACGAAGAGATACTACTTGCTAAAAGTTTTCTTAACAACCTTTGCCATACTCTTTATTTTTCTTCCAACATTTTTTTTATTATTAATGGGGTAAATTAAGTATAGCTTCTTCACAAAGGATCAGTCCTTAAATCGTAACCCTCATCACGAGCACATGCAGCAGTTACACAATAAAACACAACAACAATAGCATTACGTTAAAGTTGAATTTACATAAACCAAAGATATATTTTCAAATCCGATAACCATCAAGTGTTTATGCGTAATATCCAAAACTCAAATGATATAAGCAATAATAACATTACTTTTAAGTTCCATTCATTTAAAGTAAAAACAAATAGAATACATGCACCAGGTGTAACTACATCCTCCATATTCCCGTCAAGATCATCATCATCATCATCATCAGCATCATCGTTGTCGTCATCGTCATTATCAGCACTGTCCTCCACCCTGTCACGGGTGCATTTACTAGGGTACAGTGAAAGGCTTCTTTCTCCGGCACCTCGTCTTCCATTTCTACGTGAATTGTTGATGCATCAATGTTAAGATCAAAATAAGGTATGCTCCTATTATGACCTGTGGGATCAGCAAATTCAAACCCTCGACCAAGATCGCTCCTACCTTAATCAAAGGAGAATAGACCCCCATACGGGTCCCAGATTGTCCAGACATCGATGGCATATGAAGTCTCAAATCTAAAGATGTACGACCAGGAACCACTTTAACTGGATTGTTGTTCTACTATTGGAGGATTTGACTTTGATCTGGACAACTTTTCCAATGTGATAGATTTAGATCATGAAGAAACTTCCCACAATTGGTTTATAATGGCTTAGTTCATTTTAAAAATAAAGAACTACTGTTGGTCCACATGAGGAGAAAATGAGATCCCTAGGTCCTGATTGTAAACCCCGCTAAAATCGATAAATAATTAGTCAATAAATTAAATTTTAATATGGAAAATTAAAAATATAAATCTAATATTAAAATAAGATAGAGCTCATTAAAACGAGAATTTTGACACCAATTTCAAAGAATTTGGCCCAAGATTGGGCCGGACGGGCCGAACCAGACGAACCGGGCCCAAAATGGGCTAAGGTCCAATTCAGCCCCTTTAGCACTTAACTGACACAGTGGTGCACGAAATTGTGATCATCAATGGCGCCATCAACATGGTACGCCCAATTGCAATCTCAACTCTTTATCACAACTTCGCACAACTAACCAGCAAGTGCACTGGGTCGTCCAAGTAATAAACCTTACGCGAGTAAGGGTCGATCCCATGGAGATTGTTGGTATGAAGCAAGCTATGGTCATCTTGTAAATCTCAGTCAGGAAGATTCAAATGGTTATGGATGATTTATGAATAAATCATAAAATAAAGATAGAGATACTTATGCAATTCATTGGTGAGAATTTCAGATAAGCGTATGGAGATGCTTTGTCCCTTCCGTCTCTCTGCTTTCCTATTGTCTTCATCCAATCCTTCTTACTCCTTTTCATGGCAAGCTGTATGTTGGACATCACCGTTGTCAGTGGCTACAATCCCGTCCTCTCAGTGAAAATGTTCAACGCGCTTTGTCACAGCACGGCTAATCATCTGTCAGTTCTCAATCAGGTTGGAATAAAATCCATTGATTCTTTTGCGTCTGTCACTAACGCCCAGCCTTCAGGAGTTTGAAGCTCGTCACAGTCTTTCAATCATTGAATCCTACTCAGAATACCACAGACAAGGTTTAGACCTTCCAGATTCTCTTAAATGCCGCCATCAATTCTGGCTTATACCACGAAGATTCCGATTAAGGAATCCAAGAGATATCCACTCAATCTAAGGTAGAACGGAGGTGGTTGTCAGGAACACGTTCATAGGTGAGAATGATGATGAGTGTCACGGATCATCACATTCATCAAGTTGAAGAACAAGTGATATCTTAGAACAAGAATAAGCCGAATTGAACAGAAGAACAATATTAATTGCATTAATACTCGAGGTACAGCAGAGCTCCACACCTTAATCTATGGTGTGTAGAAACTCCACCGTTGAAAATACATAAGAACAAGGTCTAGGCATGGCTGTGAGGCCAGCCCCCATGATCTAAGAACTAGACGTCCAAAGATGATCTAGAAATCTAAAGTGATCAAAAGATGAAAATACAATAGCAAAAGGTCCTATTTGTAGAGAACTAGTAGCTTAGGGTTTACAAAGATGAGTAAATGACATAAAAATCTACTTCCGGGCCCACTTGGTGTGTGCTTGGGCTGAGCATTGAAGCATTTTCGTGTAGAGACTCTTCTTGGAGTTAAACGCCAGCTTTTGTGCCAGTTTGGGCGTTTAACTCCCATTCTTCTGCCAGTTCCGGCGTTAAACGCTAGGCAGTTTTAAGCTGATTTGGAACACCTGTTTGGGCCATCAAATCTCGGGCAAAGTATAGTCTATTATATATTGCTGGAAATCCCAGAATGTCTACTTTTCAACGCAATTGAGAGCGCACCAATTGGACTTCTGTAGCTCCAGAAAATCTACTTCGAGTGCAGGGAGGTCAGAATCCAACAGCATCTGCAGTCCTTTTCAGCCTCTGAATCAGATTTTTGCTCAGGTCCCTCAATTTCAACCAGAAAATACCTAAAATTACAGAAAAACACACAAACTCATAGTAAAGTCCAGAAAAGTGAATTTTAACTAAAAACTAATAAAAATATAATAAAAACTAATTAAAACAAACTAAAAACAATGCCAAAAAGCGTATAAATTATCCGCTCATCACACAGCTTCCCTTCCTTCATCCTTTCCATTTCACACTGTAGAATTTGGAGAAAGGGAAGAACAATTAACACTTTCAAACCCTTGGTCAAAAATTCAATCCACCATAACTTCTTGCTTCGAGCTCCAATTGACGATCCGTTTGTGACAATGCGACCGCGGGGTCGAGCTCTACAAAACCCATAACATTGTAAGGTAAGGAAGCCATTTTTTCTTCCTCAGTTTCTTCGTTTTCAGTTCTGAATTATTGGGCTTTGGTGTTGGGATTTCGTATAATTTCTGTATTTAGGATTGAATTAACTTGGTGGACTTGCCGAGTCTTGTTCTAATTTTTGTTGGTAAGATGAGAATCCTAAAAACCTAATTTAAATCATTGATTAAGTATTTTTGGGTATTGAATTTTGTTTATGAAGATGTGATGTTATGTACTAGGTGATATAAGCATAAGAATTGAAGCATATTTGTGGAATTTGGAGGCTTAGAAATTGGTATTGGTGGCTGGATTTTTGGTGTAAGGGCTTGCAATCTTGCTTTGTGGGTTGTCTCGGAAAAAAATGTGGAAATTGGCCAAGGTATGGTTTAGGTTTTGCGCGTTTAACATTTAAGGTGTTGTGAAGACTTAGGCTAGAAGAATCATAGGATAAGTTGAATTGATTATGTGCATTAAATGATTAGCCTTGTGAAGTTGTTGGGTAAAGTTATGGTTGAACTTGTATTGGAATTAAATGAGTAATAAAAGGTTATTTATATAAGTGATATATATTGATGTGTGTTTGTGAGTTGTTAAAGTAAAGAGTATGTATTCTTGTGATGGAGCTAGTAATGAGAGTTATGAGCAAGAGTTATTATTGTTGAACATGTGTGTTTGAGATCATTAGTGAGGGATTGATGAAGATGTTGATATTTGTAATAAAGTATTGATATTTATTGATGATCAAGGGTTGTTGAATTGGTTAAAAGTAATATTGATAATGGTTGTTAATGAAATGGGTTGATATGGTATTAAAATGCAACTTGTATTGGTAAGGAACATGAGTTGATGAAAATGAGGTTTCGTTGAGAATTGGTTAAAAACCAAATTTTGATGAACTTTGGAAGTGCATAATTTACTCCTCAAATTTTGGATTGAGTTGTGATTTATTGCAAATGAAAGATGGTTTTGTAAACTTTTAAACGATATCATTTTTGTGAAAAACGGAATTTTGTGGAGAAAGTTATGGACAATGAAAATTGATACTTAAAACTGTGAAGCAGGAATTAAAAACTTGTTGCAGCAAGCTCTCTAGGCATTCTGCCAAATTTTTGGAAGAATGCCCATCCACGCGTACGCGTGGCGTGGCATTTTGACGATGCATGCGCGAGAAGCAGGCGTACGCGTGTGTGCATTTTCACGCGTACGCATGACTCACGCATATGCGTGACTTCCTGTACGCTCCACGCTTGCGCGTGGCCTCCGCGTACGCGTGACTACTGTTTGCTGCAAAATCGGTTTTTGACTGTCTTAAACATATTTTTCACTTCTAAACCTCGATTTTCTCCCTTTTAGACTTAAGGTATGGTACTAAACCCAGTAGCTAGTTGAAGCTACGAAAATGAGATAACTTGGGAATGAAGAATAGGGGTGAACAAGATGAATTGTGAGGGAAATGGTGTGAAGCTGAATGAATATACGTCGCTATAGTTATAAAGAATGAATATAAGAACATGATGTGATAAATGATGAGATTTAAGATGACTTTGTGTGGCTAAGATGGTCGGAATGGCAAGGTCTGGGTATAATCCCGCTTGCGTAATTAATTTGAACATGTGTTCGGATGGCAAGTTGAGGGTGGAAGTTTTCTCTCTTGTCGTGATGTGGATGTGGGGAAGGTGGAAAGGCATTCTCCTTCGTATCGTATCCCCCACGTTCTTCTCTGGTTACAAGGTGGAAAGGCACACTCCTTCGATGTGGAAAGGCACTCTCATTCATATATTCTCCTGGAAAAGGTGGAAAAGCACACTCCTTCGCTGTGAAAAGGCACTCTCCTTCGTTTATGATCCTCCTGGAGATGTGCAACCTAGAAACCAATGTCTGGGTTATTTACCAGATGTGTCGGGTTTTGGCAAAATAACCGACACGTGAGCTCACAGCCAGTAGGATAGACATTCATCATATGCATATGTGTGCTTTGTTTGCTATGGCTTAATTGGGAATGCCTAATTAATTATATACCTCCTGCTTCCTGTTATACTTGCTACTTGCACTATCTGCTTATTACTTGTGTGTGAACTTGTTTGGTTGCTTGTCTCTACTGAATTAAGGATGATGGAGGGACGGAGGGACGGAGGATAGGGTGAAATGGTTTGGTGTTATGTTAGGTTTAAAATTGAGTAATTTTAGGTAGGTTTAGATTACCTACCCCTATTTATGGCTTCTGCTTAGCAATTAAGTTTTACAATTGTATGGCGGAGTTCTAGGATTGCCTCTGGCATTCCCAGGACCTTATTTATTATACGCGTGGCACCTTTACCATGCTGAGAACCTCCGGTTCTCATCCCCATACTGTGTTGTTGTTTTCAGATGTAGGTCGAGAGGCTCCTCGCTAGGCGTCTGGATCTTTGAAGCGAAGTAGTTCCTGGGTGTATTTTGGGTTTCTGTTTGTATATATGTATTTAGCTTACTCTCCAAGAAACTTGTTTATTTTGCTTTTCTTAGAGGCTACAGGAGAGATAGGGTTTCATTTCTGTACTTTGATTTTTGGGATGTTTGTATATGTATGTATATATATATATTCTTCGGCCAGCCTTGACTTCGCAGGTTGAGTCAGGAGCTAGTTATGCTGTATTCTTGGCCCTTTCTCTCTCTTGCTTGTTTATATCTTGAACTTTTAGGTTTCTTAGCACGCAGGTAACTCCGTTCTCTGAATGTTGCGCTTTTTATTTTTCGAATTTGATTTTACCCATTTTTCAAGGCTCCTAGTTTATTATATTCATTATATTATTATATATATGTATTTTATTTTTTAGAGGTCATAGCGCCTCACCACCTCTGTTTTACATCCTAGGTGTAAAGCTTTGTGTGGTAGGGTGTTACATTATGGTATCAGTGCAGTTTGTTCCTATAGAGCCTGAGGGACGGACTATCTATGCTTCTGGGCATACTCTGGGTGTTTATACATGCTATTTAGGATATCTAACTGATATATGTGGCATGAATGTTCGTGAGCATGCATTTAGGACTCTTAAGCACTAAACTCGAGATATTGAGACTGATCACCTTAATATCAATTGTTTGGTTTGAACAGGGACCAAATGTCGACTCACGAATCCGAGTGAGGTAACTGGAGGGAATATCCTAGGACCGAACCGATGCAAGGTCCCCAAGATGGAAGCTCGGGTGCTGGTACGAGCAACATAGGTCAATACTATAGGTCTATGACCCTTACTGATTTCCTCAAGAGTGGTCTACCTCAGTTTAATGAAAATGCCAATGCGTTAGAGGCTGATCGGTGGTTTTCGAGATGTGAAGAGGTTTTTATACACTCAGCACATACCGGAAGTACAATCGGTAGAAATAGTGACTTATATGTTGGAGGGAGATGCTAAAAAATAGTGGCAGGAGTTATATCATACCTTACAGATGGAGTTAACAGATATCCCTTGGAGTAGATTTAAGACGAAATTTTACGGGAAATATTTCTTACATGTACTTCGCATTGCAAAGGATTTGGAGTTAATGCAACTGAAGCAAGAGAATATGTCTGTTACTGATTATACCCGTGAATTCAACAACTTGTGTTACCTCTCAAAAGTTTTCAAGGAAACCCAGTCGACTATGAGGCGTGGAAGTGTGCTCAGTATGAGAAAAGACTTAGGAAAGACATCTTCAACAACGTGTATCCGCAAAGGTTAACAAATTTCACTGAATTGGTGAAGAAAAGTCAGTTTGCAGAAGATTACTCTACGAAGTGGGCAACACTACAGGAAGGCTATGGAGAGACAGCTTCAGATAGGAAACGCTGGGATACAGCCGAATCCGATTGTTAGGCCCGAGGTAACCATGAAATAGTAGTTGAAGTTTTAGCTACTTTGCATATCATTAATATGTATTATCCATTCGTGAAGCATGACAAGTTTTGATGATCGTGGAGTTCGAGTCGATGGTTAGTCGAAGACTATTAGTTGCCAAGAGGGAGCGATACTCAGCTAACTTAGAAGAGTGGCTAGATTTTTGAAGGATAAGAATCAGAACGACGTAATGGAAGCAGGGTAGATTATACCTAAGGAGTTGGAAATGTCGAGGGCTATGTGGAGTTGCCGTTTGAAATCCAGTGGCGTTAAGACTTCGAGAAAGAGGAATAGAGCGGATTTAACCTTTAAGTTGCTAAGCGATTAAGAGACGAGTAAAGGGAGACCAAATCCTTATACTAGAGAGTTTTGAGACTATTCTTGAAGATATACCAGAACTTTTGCCTCAGAGAGAACGAGGGTTTACGATAGATTTAGTGCCGAAAGGCGGATCAGTGTTGATTGCACCATAAGTAAAGACATCATTATAATCAGTAGAACTCAAGACCGAGTGAAGGGAGTACTGGAAGAGAGGGTCGTCCAACTGAGTGTTTCCTTGCGAGAGTGTGCAAACTAATCTTCACGATTTAATCTAACCATTTCTCTTATAGCTTACATTGAAAGCTCTATCTTGAATCTTCTCCTGTAAAATCCTAAACTCATCCTAATATAATCACATAATCCTTGAAATCCTGGAAACCTGCAGTGCTTGGAGTTGCTCTCTTGTGGAAACTCGCATTACTTTAGAGCCAACTATAACCTATTTACTTTGACATGCTTTATTCTTTCTATTTAACCTTCGATTCGAACTTCTTCCCTGAGATGCCATTAAGTTTTGCTTCTTGTGCTTAGTTCCATACAACTTTAGTTAATTGTATGCAAGACTTACTTTTTGAATTCTCGTGAACACCGTTCATGTTACTCGTTCATCCCTTTGAACATTCTTAGAGAAAATCAACTCGTATTGGATCTTGTGATGCGCATGACTCTTATATGAAACTATTAGAGTATCCATCCTTTAAAGCAAGGCTTTTGAACATGAAAATGAATCAGCAACATTCCTAGGAAATCTAGAGCCTTAATCCTCACCGATCGTATCACTCATGACTAAATAGATGCAATGAGATGCACCTAGGTTCCTTTCCATGTGCATTCTATCATTTCAGTATAATCCTATACAAGATTTTCTTTTTGATTCATTACGAACACCATTGTATTGCTCATTCATTTTTCGAGCTTAAGGTCCTTTTGAAAATTAACTCGAGCCTATATTAGTATCAGGTATAGATTATAGCTGCAACTGTTGAGATGTTGATTCCTTAAGAGCAAGACTTTTGGACACGGAAGATGAAGCATGTAAGTGTGCGTCGTCAAAAAGAGTTTTGGAGCTTTAAATTATTGCCAACCACAAAGTCTATGATTAGTTTATCGCACTAGAAATACACCAGTTACATGGAAACTCAAATATGAAGAGAACTTTCGAACTCCAAGAGAAGGATTAACCCCAATTCCAGTAATCAGGATACTTAAACTTATTTAACAACTCGAAATTAGTGCGATACATTACCAGAGGGGTTTAGGATACGTGTAAATACAACATCGTAAAATAGTAACGGATGCCCTGAGTAAAAGTTTCTGGGAAAATGCTTGGATATAAATTTCGGAGGAAGGAAGGCTAAGTAAGTTGGAACTTTAAATTGGATATCAAGGGTATAACTAAAGGAGTCAAACTAAATCTATTGCAGTCTTAAAATGTAGCGAGAATGAAATGCAAGAAGCGTAAAAAGACAGTAAAGATCTGCCGAGGATATTGAGGTCTGGTAAACAAAAGGGAACTAAAATAGATTTATATTCCTAATGCCAAAATAGAGATCGTAGAGTCAAGAAGATGCCAAAAAAAGGTTGTGTGTCAAAATCAGAAGTTGAAATAAGGAACTGTTGTCCAAAACTTACAAGAGAGGATTATCAAATTTACCTCGAGATTTCTAAAACATACCACGAATTCAAGAAGATATTTTGAGCAGTTAGAAGTGAAGAGCAAAGTGACTATCAAAGTGATTACATGTTGACGCATGGGAAAGAAATGAGAGACCACCAGGAGCCGTTCGAAATGCTATAACCATTGTAGGGTCTATAATAAAGGCAAAAGAGAATAGCTGTCGATTTTGTAATAGATTGCCGAGGTTTAGGATAAAAGGTGATGTTGTTAGGAAATCGCGGATCAAGTGATCAAGTCCGTTTTTGCCATCGGAGCAAACTACTTGGTGGGGATATCAATGAAACAATACATCAGTAAGAAAGTGAGACTTCACAGAACGCTAAACACCTCTGAATTAATAAAAAACTGGAGCATTGAACATCTTAGTCCTTAAATTTGATAACCGAGGCAATGGAGAAAAAGATTACGCAAATCTGAGTTAGAATTCTTATTATGAAAGCCGACCAAAGAGTTAGACAGATCTAAGAAGAATACTTTTCCAGTTGGAAGGAAAAGGACTCCTATCTCTGAAGATTACTTCAACGAACTAGAATCGGATGAGCAATCAAAAACAAGGAAGTTAAAACTCGGTAAGTTAGCATTCAATTTTCGGAGAGTATTGATGGTTAGAGGTGTGCCGAATAGTCTTTTGCCATACCTTTCGAACCTATTCGACATACTCCATATTTCATAACTTTTGAAACACGCTTCTAAAATAAATTAATGTCTTACAACCTAAACCTGTCTAAGTGAAAGGAGATGGATGTTTTAAGTATCAGAGTCAGCCTCAAGAAACTCAGAATATGCCGAAGGACTACCCACATCTCTTTTCAGATAACTCACTCTAAATTTTGAGGACAAAATTCCTAATTATGTGGGTAGAATGTAAACCCCGCTAAAATCGGTAAATAATTAGTCAATAAATTAAATTTTAATATGGAAAATTAAAAACATAAATCTAATATTAAATTAAGATAGAGCTCGTTAAAACGAGAATTTCGACACAAATTTCAAAGAATTTGGCCTAAGATTAGGCCGAACGGGCCAAACCGGACGAACCGGATCCAAAATGGGCCAAGGCCCAATTCAACCCCTTTAGCACTTAAGTGACACAACTTCCCTTCCTTCATCCTTTCCATTTCACGCTGCAAAATTTGGAGAAAGGGAAAAACAATTAACACTTCCAAACCCTTGGTCAAAAATTCAATCCACCATAACTTCTTGCTTCGAGCTCTGATCGACAATCCGTTTGCAGCCACGCGACCACGGCGTCGAGCTCTACAAAGCCCATAATATTGTAAGGTAAAGAAGCCATTTTTTCTTCCTCAATTTCTTCGTTTCCAGTTCTGAATTATTGGATTTTGGTGTTGAGATTTTGTATAATTTCGGTGTTTAGGATCGAATTAACTTGGTGGACTTGCCGAGTCTTGTCCTAATTTTTGTTGGTAAGGTGAGAATTCTAAAAACCTAATTTAAATCATTGATTAAGTATTTTTGGGTATTGAATTTTGTTATTGAAGATGTGATGTTATGTACTAGGTGATATAAGCATAAGAATTGAAGCATATTTGTGGAATTTGGAGGCTTGAAAATTGGTATTGGTGGCTGGATTTTTGGTGTAAGGGCTTGCAATCTTGCCTTGTGGGTTGTCTCGGAAGATATGTGGAAATCAGCCAAGGTATGGTTTAGGTTTCACGCGTTTAACATTTAAGGTGTTGTGAAGACTTATGCTAGAAGAACCATAAGATAAGTTGAATTGATTATGTGCATTAAATGATTAGCCTTGTGAAGTTGTTGGGTAAAGTTATGGTTGAACTTGTATTGGAATTGAATGAGTAATAAAAGGTTGTTTATATAAGTGATATATATTGATGTGTGTTTGTGAGTTGTTGAAGTAAAGAGTATGTATTCTTGTGATGGAGCTAGTATTGGGAGTTATGAGCAAGAGTTATTATTGTTGAACATGTGTGTTTGAGATCATTAGTGAGGGATTGATGAAGATGTTGATATGTGTAATAAAGTATTGATATTTATTGATGATCAAGGGTTGTTGAATTGGTTAAAATTAATATTGATAATGGTTGTTAATGAAATGGGTTGATATGGTATTAAAATGCAACTTGTATTGGTAAGGAACATGAGTTGATGAAAATGAGATTTCGTTGAGAATTGGTTAAAAACCAAATTTTGATGAACTTTGAAAGTGCATAATTTACTCCTCAAATTTTGGATTGAGTTGTGATTTGGAAAAAGTTATGGACAATGGAAAATTGATACTTAAAACTGTGAAGCAGGAACTAAAAACTGGTTGCAGCAAGTTCTCTAGGCATTCTGCCAAATTTTTGGAAGAACGCCCATCCACGCGTACGCATCGCGTGGAATTTTGACGACGCATGCACGAGAAGCATGCGTACGCGTGACTTGCTGTACGCTCCATGCATGCGCGTGGCCTCCGCGTACGCGTGACTACTGTTTGCTGAAAAAACTATTTTTTGGCTGTCTTAAACCAATTTTCCACTTCTAAACCTCCATTTTCTCCCTTTTAGGCTTAAGGTATGGTACTAAACCCCGTAGCTAGTTGAAGCTAGGAAAATGAGATAGCTTGGGAATGAAGAAAAGTGGTAAACAAGATGAATTGTGAGGGAAGTGGTGTGAAGCTGAATGAATATACATCGCTATGGTTATAAAGAATGATTATAAGAACATGATGTGATAAATGATGAGATTTAAGATGACTGTGTAGCTGAGATGGGTTGAATGGCAAGGTCTGGGTATAATCCCGCTTGCGTATATAATTTGAACATATGTTCGGATGGCAAGTTGAGGGTGGAAGTTTCCTCTCTTGTAGTGATGTGGATGTGGGAAAGCTGGAAAGGCACTCTCCTTTGTATCGTATCCCCCACGTTCTTCTCTGGTTGCAAGGTGGAAAGGTACTCTCCTTCGTATATCCTCCAGGAAAAGGTGGAAAGGCACACTCCTTTGTGTGGAAAGGCACTCTCCTTCGTTTATGATCCTCCTCGAGATGTGCAACCTAGAGACAATGTCTAGGTTAGCTACCAGATGTGTCGAGTTTTGGCAAAATAACCGACACGTGAGTTCACGGCCAGTAGGATAGACATTCATCATATGCATATGTTTGCTTTGTTTGCTATGCCTTAATTGGGAATGCCTAATTGATTATATACCTCCTGCTTTTTGTTATACTTGCTACTTGCACTATCTGCTTATTACTTGTGTGTGAACTTGTTTGGTTGCTTTTCTCTGCTGAATTAAGGATGACGGAGGGATGGAGGATAGGGTGAAATGGTTTGGTGTTATGTTAGGTTTACAATTGAGTAAGTTTAGGTAGGTTTAGATTACCTACCCCTATTTATGGCTTCTGTTTAGCAATTAAGTTTTACAATTGTATGGCCGGGTTCTAGGATTGCCTCTGGCATTTTTAAGACCTTATTTATTATACGCGTGGCACCTTTACCATGTTGAGAACCTCCGGTTCTCATCCCATACTGTGTTGTTATTTTCAGATGCATGTCGAGAGGCTCCTCGCTAGGTGTCTGGATCTTTGAAGCGAAGTAGTTCCTGGGTGTATTTTGGGTTTCTATTTGTATATATATTTAGCTTACTCTCCAAGAAACTTGTTTATTTTGCTTCTCTTAGAGGATACAGGAGAGATAATGTTTCATTTCTGTACTTTGGTTTTTGGGATGTTTGTATATGTACATATATATATGTATATATGTACATATATATATATATATATATGTACATATATATATATATATGTACATATATATTCTCCAGCCTGCCTTGGCTTCGCAGGTTGAGTCAGGAGCTAGTTATGCTGTATTCTTGTCCCTCTTTTCTCTCTCTTGCTTATTTATATCTTGAACTTTTAGGTTTCTTAGCACGCAGGTAACTGCATTCTCTGAGTGTTGTGCTTTTTATTTTACAAATTTCGTTTTTACCCATTTTTCAAGACTCCTAGTTTATTATATTCATTATATTATTATATATATGTATTTTATTTTTAGAAGTTGTAGTGCTTCACCACTTCTGTTTTACGTCCTAGGTGTAAGGCTCTGTGTGGTAGGATATTACACTGATGCACTACTTGTTGTGGATTTAGTTGTGGTTGTGCATGTGGCTGTGGTGGCGGTGGTTGGTCTCTAAGAATATTTCCTTGTTGTAGTGGTTATGATTCACCCTGGGCCAACAAGTGACGAAAAAAATTATATTTATACCAACTCATATACATCTCGGACAGATTAAACACAATGACTGAATTAATATCCTAAAATTGATAAGAATATCGGTCTTATCACATTGCTTCATTCATCATGCACAAGATTCATAGTGGGACGGGTTTTTGCCCTACATGATCCCACCCCGCCCTCATTTTACTTATCTATTACCCGCTCCCATCCCTACCCATGGTTAGGAAACTGTTGTTCCCTAATCCGTCCTTGCAGGTACCCATCCTGCTTTGCCTTTACCCAACTTATAAAAATTAAATAACATTTTAATTTTTATATATTTATATAGAAATTATGATAAAAATTTAAAATTCATATATAAATTAAAGTACAAAACAAAAAATTCATACAATGTCAAATAACTTGAAATTAAAAAAACTAATGTCCAATCACTACAAATTTGACACCATAATAAAACAATTGCAACATTAGATATAAAGGAGTCTTCAATATTTAGTCTTGATTACTTTCTGCATCTTCATCATCATTAAAAGTTTGCAAGTCAAGATTTAAACCTGAAAATAAAAAAAGATAGCAATTAACAAATTAATTAGTATTATTTAAGAAATTAACATAAACAAAGATTAAATAAGATATTACATTTACTCTCCAAAGCTTCTCACAACCAACTTTGGTCACATATCAAAACTTCAATTATGTTTTCTTTGAGCTTTCTACGATGAGGAGAAATTACATGATCACTGGTGGACGAAATTGTGATCACATCAATGTAGTATTCTTTGTTGTTGTATGGAATCATTATTATGGCACTTATGTGTGGACACAACTCCGTTCAACTTAACCAGCAAGTGTACTGGGTCGTCCAAGTAATACCTTACGTGAGTAAGGGTCGATCCCACAGAGATTGTTGGTATGAAGCAAGCTATGGTCACCTTGTAAATCTCAGTTAGGCAGATTAAATGGTTATGGGTTTCGAAAATAAATAATAAACAGAAAATAAAATAAGATAGAAATACTTATGTGAATCAATAGTGGGAATTTCAGATAGGCGTATGGAGATGCTGTGCTCCTCTTGAAACTCTACTTCACTACTCACTCTTCCAGTCCTTCTTACTCCTTTCCATAGCAAGCTGTATGTAGGGCATCACCATCATCAATGGCTACTTTCAATCCTCTCGGAAAAATGGTCCTATGCGCTGTCACTGCACGGCTAATCGTTTGGAGGCATCACCCTTGACAATGGCTACATCCCATCCTCTCAGTGAAAATGGTTCAGATGCTCTGTCACAGCACGGCTAATCATCTGTCGGTTCTCAATCAGGTTGGAATAGAATCCATTGATTCTTTTGTGTCTGTCACTAACGCCCAGCCTTCAGGAGTTTGAAGCTCGTCACAGTCATTCAATACCGGAATCCTACTCAGAATACCACAGACAAGGTTAGACTTTCCGGATTCCCGGGATCCTACTCGGAATACCACAGACAAGGTTAGAATTTCCGGATCCCCATGAATGCCGCCATCTATCTAGCTTATACCACGAAGATTCTGTTGGGGAATCTAAGAGATATGCGCCCGGCCTAAGGTAGAGCGGAAGTGGTTGTTAGTCACGCGCGTTCATAGGTGAGAATGATGATGAGTGTCACGCATCATCACATTCATCAAAGTGTTGTGCAATGTATATCTTGGAATAAGAATAAAAGAGAATTGAATAGAAGGTAATAGTAATTGTATTGAAACTTAAGGTACAGCAGAGCTCCACACCCTTAATCTATGGTGTGCAGAAACTCCACCGTTGAAAATACATAAGTGAAAGGTTCAGGCATGGCCGAATGGCCAGCCCCCAAAATGTGATCACAGGATTCAAAATACAATCCAGGATGATATTATGATAGTAAAAAGTTCTATTTATAATAAACTAGCTCCTAGGGTTTACATGAGTAAGTAATTGATGCATAAATCCACTTCCGGGGCTCACTTGGTGTATGTTTGGGCTGAGCTTGATCTATCTACGAGCTGAGGCTTTTATTGGAGTTGAACTCCAAGTTATAACGTGTTTTGGGCGTTCAACTCCGGATCATGACGTGTTTCTGGCGTTTAACTCCAGACAGCAGCATGTACTTGGTGTTCAACGCCAATTTACGTCATCAATTTCCGAATAAAGTATGGACTATTATATATTGCTGGAAAGCTCTGGATGTCTACTTTCCAACGCCGTTGAGAGCGCGCCATTTGAAGTTCTGTAGCTTCAGAAAAGTTATTTTGAGTGCAGGGAGGTCAGATTCCAACAGCATCAGCAGTCCTTTTGTCAGTCTTTTTCAGAGTTTTGCTCAAGTTCCTCAATTTCAGCCAGAAATTACCTGAAATCATAGAAAAACACACAAACTCATAGTAAAGTCTAGAAATGTGAATTTATCATAAAAACTAATGAAAACATCCCTAAAAGTAGCTTGAACTTACTAAAAACTACCTAAAAACAATGCCAAAAAGTGTATAAATTATCCGCTCATCACAACACCAAACTTAAATTGTTGCTTGTCCCCAAGAAACTGAAAATCAATTAGGATAAAAAGAAGAGAATATACTATAAATTCCAGAATATCAATGAATATTAATTATAATTAGATGAGCGGGACTTGTAGCTTTTTGCTTCTGAACAGTTTTGGCATCTCACTTTTTCCTTTGAAGTTTAGAATGATTGGCTTCTCTAGGAACTTAGAATTTCGGATAGTGTTATTGACTTTCCTAGTTAAGCATGTTGATTCTTGAACACAGCTACTTATGAGTCTTGGCCGTGGCCCTAAGCACTTTGTTTTCCAGTATTACCACCAGATACATAAATGCCACAGACACATAACTGGGTAAACCTTTTCAGATTGTGACTCAGCTTTGCTAGAGTCCCCAGTTAGTGGTGTCCAGGGCTCTTAAGCACACTCTTTTGCTTTGGATCATGACTTTAACAACTCAGTCTCAAGCTTTTCACTTGGACCTTCATGACACAAGCACATGGTTAGGGACAGCTTGGTTTAGCCGCTTAGGCCTGAATTTTATTTCCTTGGGCCCTCCTATCCATTGATGCTCAAAGCCTTGGATCCTTTTTACCCTTGCCTTTTGGTTTTAAGGGCTATTGGCTTTTTTTGCTTGCTTTTGCTTTTTTCTTTCTATTTTTTTTCGCAAGCTTTTGTTTTTCACTGCTTTTTCTTGCTTCAAGAATCAATTTCATGATTTTTCAGATCATCAATAACATTTCTCTTTGTTCATCATTCTTTCAAGAGCCAACAGTTTTAACATTCATAAACAACAAGATCAAAATTATGCACTGTCAAGCATTCATTAAGAAAACAAAAGTATTGTCACCACATCAATATAATTAAATTAAATTCAAGGATAAATTCGAAATTCATGTACTTCTTGTTCTTTTGAATTAAAACATTTTTCATTTAAGAGAGGTGAAGGATTCATGGAATTATTCATAACTTTAAGACATTGTTACTAACTACTAATGATCATGAAGTAGAGACACAAAACATAAATAAACACAACATAAAAAAAATGAAAAGCAGAAAGAAATAAGAACAAGGAATCAATCCACCTTAGTGGCGCCTTCTTGAAGGTCCAATGGTGCTTTTTGAGCTCCTTTATGTCTTTTCCTTGCTTCTGTTGCATGATCCCTAGTAATTTTGGTGTTCCTATCCTTAGTTGCTCCCAATAATTGTGTGGAGGACAATTTATCCCCTGAGGTATCTCAGGGATCTCTTGATTTGCAGTCAAATGTTCTACCACTGAGCTATAAACCCTTTACATGAGTCTTTCCATCTCCCATGACTCAGAGGTGGAAGCTTTTGTCTTCCCTTTTTTCTCTTCTTCTTTTTTTTTTGGATGTCTCTGGCCTTAGGTGCCATTAATGGTTATGGAAAAGCAAAAAGCTATGCTTTTACCACACCAAACTTAGAAAATTGCTCGCCCTCGAGCAAGAGAAGAAAGAAAAGATGAAGAAGAAGAAGAAGATATGGAGGAGATTGAGGGATGTGTGTATTCGGCTATATGGGTGGGATTGGGTGGGAAAGATTTTTGAATTTTGGAGGTAGGTGGGGTTTATGGGAAGTGTGACATGGGGAAGAGTAAAATAGGTTTAGGAGGTAAGGTGGGAATATAGTAGGTGGGGATCCTGTGGGGTCCACAGATCCTGAGGTGATCCTGTGGGGTCCACAGATCCTGAGGTGTCAAGGAATTCCATCCCAGCACCAAATAGGCATGTAAAATGCCTTTGCACACCATTATGGCGTTTAAACGCCGAGTGGTGCATGTTCTGGGCGTTCAACGCCCACATGTAACATGTTTCTGGCGTTGAATGCCAGTTTCATGCTTGTTACTGGCGTTCAGCGCCAGCTTTTCCTCTAGGCACATTCCTAGCGTTCAGCGCCAGAATGTTGCTTGTTTCTGGCGTTCAGCGCCAGGTTCATGCTCTGTTCTGGCGTTGAACGCCAGCCAGATGCTTCTTACTGGCGTTGAACGCCAGTCTGTGCTTCCTCCAGGGCGTGATTTTTCTTCTGCTATTTTTTTGATTCTGCTTTTAATTTTTATATTTTTTTCGTGACTCCTCATGATCATGTACCTAATAAAACACAAAATAACAATAAAATAAAATAAAATAAAAATTAAATAAATAAAATTGGGTTGCCTCCCAACAAGCACTTCTTTAATGTCAATAGCTTGACAGTGGCTCTCATGGAGCCACAAAGGTGATCAGGTCAATGTTGTATAGTGCCAACACCAAACTTAGAGTTTGGATATGGGATCTTAACACTAAACTTAGAGTTTGGTTGTGGCCTCACAACACTAAACTTAGAGTTTGACTGTGGGGGCTCTTCTTGACTCTGAACTGAGAGAAGCTCTTCATGCTTACTCTCTTTTGTCACAGAGGGATGGCCATGTGCCTTACACACAAGGTAGTTCCCATTCAATTGAAGGACTAATTCACCTCTGTTGACATCTATCACAGCTCCTGCTGTGGCTAGGAAAGGTCTTCCAAGGATGATGCAATCATCCTCTTCTTTCCTAGTGTCTAAGATTATGAAATCAGCAGGGATGTAAAGGCCTTCAACCTTTACTAACACGCCCTCTACTATTCCATAAGCTTGTCTCAATGACTTGTCTACCAGTTGTAATGAGAACAATGCAGGTTGTACCTCAATGATTCCCAGCTTCTCTATTACAGAGAGTGGCATAAGATTTATCCCTGACCCCAGATCACACAGAGCTTTTGCAAAGGTCATGGTGCCTATGGTACAAGGTATTAAGAACTTGCCAGGATCCTGTCTCTTTTGAGGTAAAATTTGCTGAATCCAGGTATCTAGTTCACTAATGAGCAAGGGAGGTTCACTTTCCCAAGTCTCATTACCAAACAACTTGGCATTCAGCTTCATGATAGCTCCTAAATATTGAGCAACTTGCTCTCCAGTCACATCTTCATCCTCTTCAGAGGAAGAATAGTCTTCAGAGCTCATGAATGGCAGAAGGAGATTTAATGGAATCTCTATGGTCTCTATATGAGCCTCAGATTCCTTTGGATCCTTAATAGGAAACTCCTTCTTGCTTGAGGGACGTCCCAGGAGGTCTTCCTCACTAGGATTTTCGTCCTCCTCCTCCCTTGTGCATTCGGCCATATTGATTATATCAATGGCCTTGCACTCTCCTTTTGGATGTTCTTCTGTATTGCTTGGGAGAATACTGGGAGGAGTTTCAATGACTTTCTTACTCAGCTGGCCCACTTGTGCCTCCAGATTTCTGATGGAGGATCTTGTTTCACTCATGAAACTGAAAGTGGCCTTTGACAGATCAGAGACTAGATTGGCTAAATTAGAAGTGTTTTGTTCAGAATTCTCTATCTGTTGCTGAGAAGATGATGGAAAAGGCTTACTATTGCTCAGCCTATTGCGTCCACCATTGTTAAAGCCCTGTTGAGGCTTTTGTTGATCCTTCCATGAGAAATTTGGATGATTTCTCCATGATGAGTTGTAGGTGTTTCCATAAGGTTCACCCATGTAATTAACCTCTGCCATGGCAGGGTTCTCAGGATCATAAGCTTCTTCAGAAGCTGCCTCTTTAGTACTGTTGGATGCATGTTGCCATCCATTCAGATTTTGAGAGATCATGTTGACCTGTTGAGTCAACACTTTGTTCTGAGCCAATATGGCATTCAGAGCATCAATTTCAAGAACTCCTTTCTTCTGAGGTATCCCATTATTCACTGAATTCCTCTCAGAAGTGTACATGAATTGGTTATTTGCAACCATAACAATGAGTTCTTGAGCCTCTTCAGGCATTTTCTTTAGGTGAATAGATCCACCTGCAGAATGGTCCAATGACATTTTCGAAAATTCAGATAGACCATAATAGAATATATCTAATATGGTCCATTCTGAAAACATGTCAGATGGACATCTTTTGGTCAGCTGCTTGTATCTTTCCCAAGCTTCATAGAGGGATTCACCATCTTTTTGTTTGAAGGTTTGAACATCCACTCTTAGCTTGCTCAGCTTTTGAGGAGGAAAGAATTTATTCAAGAAAGCTGTGACCAGCTTATCCCAGGAGTCCAGGCTATCCTTAGGTTGTGAATCCAACCATATTCTAGCTCTGTCTCTTACAACAAAAGGGAAAAGCATGAGTCTGTAGACTTCAGGATCAACTCCATTCGTCTTTACAGTCTCACAGATCTGCAAGAACTCAGTTAAAAACTGATAAGGATCTTCAGATGGAAGTCCATAAAACTTGCAGTTTTGTTGCATTAAGACAACTAGCTGAGGTTTCAGCTCAAAGTTGTTGGCTCCAATGGCAGGAATGGAGATGCTTCTCCCATCAAATTTGGACGTTGGCCTTGCGAAGTCACCAAGCATTCTCCTTGCATTATTATTATTTTCGGCTGCCATCTCCTTCTCTTGTTCGAAAATTTCTGAAAGTTTGTTTCTGGATTGTTGTAATTTAGTTTCTCTTAGTTTCCTTTTCAGAGTCCTTTCAGGTTCAGGATTAATTTCAACAAGAGTGCCTTTTTCCCTGTTCCTGCTCATATGAAAGAGAAGAAAACAAGAAAAGAAGAGAAATCCTCTATATCACAGTATAGAGATTCCTTTGTGTTAGTAGAAAAAGAATGGGATAGAAGAAAGAAAAGTGAAGAATCCAAACACAAGAGATAGATTGGGTTCAGATTTTTAGATGAAGAGAGGTGGAGAGAGGTGTTAGTAAATAAATAATTAAATAGAATAAGAAAAGAGAGGGAGAATTTCGAAAATAATTTTGAAAAAGAGGTTAGTATTTTCGAAAATTAAAGATAAGATAAGATTAAAATTAAAATTTAAAACAAAAAGAATTTTTGAAAAAGAGATGAGATATTTTCGAAAATTAGAGAGGTAAAAGTAGTTAGGTGGTTTTGAAAAAGATAAGAAACAAACAAAAAGTCAAAGAGTTAGTTGAAAAAAAGATATTAAAATCAAATTTGAAAAGATTAGAAGATAAGAAGTTAGATAAGATATTTTGAAATCAAATTTTGAAAAAGATAAAATTTTTGAAAAAGATAAGATAAAAGATAAAAAGAATTAATTCAAAAACTTAAAATTACTTACTTCACTAACAAGAAACTACAAGATAAGATTCTAGAACTTAAAGATTGAACCTTTCTTAACAAGAAAGTAACAAACTTCAAATTTTTGAATCAATCACATTAATTGTTAGTGAGTTTTCGAAAATTTGATATAAAGAAAAGGAAAAGATTTTGAAAATATTTTTAGAAAAGATTTTTAAAATTTTCGAAAAATAGAAAAAAATAAAAAAGATATGATTTTTGAAAAAGATTTGAAAAGATAAGATTTTTAAAATTGAAAATTTGACTTGACTTGTAAGAAACAACTAATTTTGAAAATTTTTGACTAAGTCAACTCAAATTTTCGAAAATTATGAGAAAAATAAGGAAAAGATATTTTTTTGATTTTTGAATTTTTTAATTATGAGAGAGAAAAACACAAACATGACCCAAAACTTAAAAAATTTGGATCAAAACACATGATGCATGCAAGAACACTATGAATGTCAAGATGAACACCAAGAATACTTTGAAGATTATGATGAACATCAAGAACATATTTTTGAAAAATTTTTGATGTAAAGAAAACATGCAAAACACCAAACTTAGAAATCTTTAATGCATGGACTCTAACAAACGAAAAATGCATATGAAAAACAACAAACAACACAAAACAAGAAAACATCAAGATCAAACAAGAAGACTTGTCAAGAACAACTTGAAGATCATGAAGAACACTATGAATGCATGAAATTTTTGAAAAATGCAAGAAAAATTTTTAAAGCATGCAATTGACACCAAACTTAAAAATTGACTCAAGACTCAAACAAGAAACACAAAATATTTTTTATTTTTATGATTTTCTAATTTTTTTGGATTTTTATTAATTTTTTTTCGAAAATATTTTTGAAAAAAAAACGAAAAAGAAAAGAAAATTTTGAAAAAGATTTTTGAAAAGAAAATTACCTAATCTGAGCAACAAGATGAACCGGTTCAAACTCGAACAATCCCGGCAACGGCGCCAAAAACTTGGTGGACGAAATTGTGATCACATCAATGTAGTATTCTTTGTTGTTGTATGGAATCATTATTATGGCACTTATGTGTGGACACAACTCCGTGCAACTTAACCAGCAAGTGTACTGGGTCGTCCAAGTAATACCTTACGTGAGTAAGGGTCGATCCCACAGAGATTGTTGGTATGAAGCAAGCTATGGTCACCTTGTAAATCTCAGTTAGGCAGATTAAATGGTTATGGGTTTCAAAAATAAATAATAAACAGAAAATAAAATAAGATAGAAATACTTATGTGAATCAATAGTAGGAATTTCAGATAGGCGTATGGAGATGTTGTGCTCCTCTTGAAACTCTACTTCACTACTCACTCTTTGAGTCCTTCTTACTCCTTTCCATGGCAAGTTGTATGTAGGGCATCACCATCATCAATGGCTACTTTCAATCCTCTCGGGAAAATGGTCCTATGTGCTGTCACTGCACGGCTAATCGTTTGGAGGCATCACCCTTGACAATGGCTACATCCCATCCTCTCAGTGAAAATAGTCCAGATGCTCTGTCACAGCACGGCTAATCATCTGTCGGTTCTCAATAAGGTTGGAATAGAATCCATTGATTCTTTTGCGTCTGTCACTAACGCCCAGCCTTCAGGAGTTTGAAGCTCGTCACAATCATTCAATACCAGAATGCTACTCGGAATACCACAGACAAGGTTAGACTTTCCGGATTCCCGGGATCCTACTCAGAATACCACAGACAAGGTTAGACTTTCCGGATCCCCATGAATGCCACCATCTATCTAGCTTATACCACGAAGATTCTTTTGGGGAATCTAAGAGATATGCGACCGGCCTAAGGTAGAACGGAAGTGGTTGTCAGTCACACGCGTTCATAGGTGAGAATGATGATGAGTGTCACGGATCATCACATTCATCAAAGTGTGGTGCAACGTATATCTTGGAATAAGAATAAAAGAGAATTGAATAGAAAGTAATAGTAATTGTATTGAAACTTGAGGTACAGCAGAGCTCCACACCCTTAATCTATGGTGTGCAGAAACTCCACCGTTGAAAATACATAAGTGAAAGGTTCAGGCATGGCCGAATGGCCAACCCCCAAAACGTGATCACAGGATTCAAAATACAATCTAGGATGATATTATGATAGTAAAAAGTTCTATTTATAATAAACTAGCTCCTAGGGTTTACATGAGTAAGTAATTGATGCATAAATCCACTTCTAGGGCCCACTTGGTGTATGTTTGGGCTGAGCTTGATCTATCCACGAGCTGAGGCTTTTATTGGAGTTGAACTCCAAGTTATAACGTGTTTTGGGCGTTCAACTCCGGATCATGACGTGTTTCTGGCGTTTAACTCCAGACAGCAGCATGTACTTGGCGTTCAACGCCAATTTACGTCGTCAATTTCCGAATAAAGTATGGATTATTATATTTTGGCGGAAAGCTCTGGATGTCTACATTCCAACGCCATTGATAGCGCACCATTTGAAGTTCTGTAGCTCCAAAAAATCTATTTTGAGAGCAGGGAGGTCAGATTCCAACAGCATCAGCAGTCCTTTTGTCAGCCTTTTTCAAAGTTTTGCTCAAGTCCCTAAATTTCAGCCAAAAATTACCTGAAATCACAGAAAAACACACAAACTCATAGTAAAGTCCAGAAATGTGAATTTATCATAAAAACTAATGAAAACATCCCTAAAAGTAGCTTGAACTTACTAAAAACTACCTAAAAATAATGCCAAAAAGCGTATAAATTATCCGCTCATCAATCACATATACTAAAAGCAGATTCAGAAGCAACAGTGAACACCATAATAACATACATATCCTAGGCTATTTTCGCAAGAACTTTAAATTTATCCTATTGTTCTTCCACCATTTCAAAATATTAAAGTTATGATCATTTGGAGGATGAATTTTTTCCTCAAGATAATGATCAAACTCAACATTCACATATGAACTCCTTGTCATTTTTCTTCTTTTAAGATACACCATATAATCATCGCCCAAAATAAGCCTACATTTTCACTTTTATCAACTTTTTTTGTACCAACATATGGTACATCAAAACTCATTTTTTGATTATATTCATTAACCAACTCATTACACAACTGATGAATTCTGTCAGCTTACTTGAAATATTCTATTAGATCTGCATACATTTTTTCAAATTGAAACTCAATCCCAACTATCTTGTACCTAAGGTTTAAAATAGCAGCAACACCCATAATATCCTAAATTTTATCCCAATATTTTTCAAATTTTTTCTTTATGCTAGATGTCATATTAGCAACTAATGGATTAGTAACAATTTTTTATTCATCTAATGACACTTTTATTTTACAAACTAGAGTAAAATAAAGATTGACAGTTAAAAATTTAGACTAAAAAAACAGTTGAATAACATCATAAAACAACTTTAATCTATCACATATTTTCTTTGCAAGTTATCATTCCTCATTACTTGGCACAGTTTTATATTGGAATTCCTTCTGCCTTAACCTAGGAAAGACAACTTTGTACAACAAAGCAGTTTCTAATATCAAATAAGTTGAGTTCCATCTATTCGGACAATCAAGAACTAATTTTCTAGTAAATGGTATCGATGTTTTAGCACACTAACTCACAAAAGTTTTGTTCCTTTTCTGTATTGTAGTCCACTATAATACACTACTATGAATTTTTTCTATACTTTCCTTAACTATACTTAAATCATCATTCACAATCAAATTCAATATATGAGCACAACAATACATATGTAACAATTTACCCCTAACATCAAGAATGAAGAATTTAAATACCACAATAGTTTATCTATCATATCATTATTAGTAGAATAATTATACAATGTAATTATGTAATAGTGGACAATTTTATATCAATGTTTTATTCTAATAATATTTTCATCAACGTTTGAGTGAGAACTTCACTTGTATGGGGACAAGGAACATAACGAAAGCTGAAAAGATTAACAAACATGCATGCATTTTAGATTAACAAAACTCAACATGCGAAGATAACACAATATATAAAAGTTTATAAAATTTTTAAAGTACCTCAATAGGCGCATATGCAAATTTTATGAACTATCAATATAGTGAGCTGTGACAACCATGTATCCCTTTTCTTAATTAGAAGTCCACATATCACTAGTTATTGCAACTCTACTATCAATTTTATCTAGTTGAAGAGTTAATTTCAGCTTTCATCCCCATACATCTTCAAGATGTCTTCCTGACTATGTTTCAACTAGGCACTTTAAATGTTAGTTGCATTGAAGTAAACATTCGCCTCATTCTACAGTGGTCCACACAACTCAGAATATTCATGCAAGGCGATCATTTTGGTGACACACTTTCTTGTGTATGAAGGATCAAACACAAAGTCATCTTCATTCACTTTTTGTATTTGTGCTTGTTTTGCTAGTGATTCAACAATTGATGATTGTCTTGAGTTAGTCACTTTTATTCTCTTACAATATCGATCCACATAGTTCTTCAATGATTTGGTACCATTATTCCTCATATTTTCATTAAACACACTCTTGCAAAATTTGTATTTCACCTTCCATTTACCTTCAACTTTCAAATTATTAAAATACTCTCAATAAGCACTCTTAACATTATCCTTAGTGTCACCTTTAACAGGAGTCATTCTTCTGGAGTTGAGACATTATTATCCGTTGCTTGTGAAGTTTCTAAATTTGGATTAGCATTACTCTGAACTTCAATTTTATTATTATTAGGACCAGCATTATTACTTTGTCTGTCTAATCTAGCATTACTCGGCATGAAATAATCTTAAAACACCTATATCGAAAAAAATTGAAAAAACTAAGTAGAATTAAACAAAATAAAAATACTTATAGCAAAAAAATACAAACAGACAAAAATAATACAAATAATATATTATAACAATAGAAAACATATTACTCTTCCTAACATAAGTTGCAACAAATAATAATACATCATATCACAGTAAAAGAGTAAACATAGCATATAAAACTAGATTTAATCTTATAAAAAAAGGGATTAGTAAATATGGAGTAATTGAAAAAGTATGTTATGCATATAGACATGCATCAAGGCATAAACCATTGGATTAGTAAATATGGACTATACAGATTATGAGTGCCTCTAATTAACTTCATATTACTCTTTCTAACATAAGTTACAATTATAGTTACAGAGTTACAAAGTTCTAGAATAAATGAAAGATAAGCAAATATATGAATGACAGAGTTCCTGAATCACAAATTATGAGTGCCCCTAATTAGCTGCATATTACTCTTCTTAACATAAGTTGCAGTTATAGTTACAGAGTTCCAGAGTTATAGTTGCAGATTTGCAATGAGTGAGATGAGAGAGAGAGAGAGAGAGAGAAAGAGAGAGAAAGAGAGAAAGATAGGAACTTACCTGCTGATTCAGTGATTCGTATGACGCAACAACAGCGACTGACAATGAGCTCACAGCAATGGCGACCGGAAATGACAACTCTGTAAAAGAAGACGTTGCAGATTTAAAAATCACAAAATGATAGAGAGGGAGAGAAGGAGGGGGGAGAGAGACAGAGACAGAGACAGACAGAGAGAGAGAGAGAGAGAGAGAGAGAGAGAGGAACTTACATGCAAATGGAGGATGGCGGCTGGCAAGTAAGTTTAGTTGTTGGAGAATTCGAAGAAGAAGCAACTCTATTCTCATACAGAGGACGACGACCGACAGGTAAGTTCAGGCGTTGGAGAATTCAAATAAGAAGAAGCTCTGCTCTCAAACGGAGGATGGCGGCTAACTGGTAGGCATTGGAGAAGACATACACTTGCTGCTCTCACTACTCTCACTCACTGGGGATGAGGATTAGGGTTTGATAGTAGAACTGAAGAGTGAAACCTTAGGCAAGAAAGTTATTTATATATATTTTTATGTTTATTAATATTTTATATTATATTATAATATATAATATATACTCCGGGACAGGTAGGGGAGAGTTCACCTAACTTCGATCCCGCCCCGCTAGTGCACCTCGTCCTGACCAAAACCCGCCCCGCACTGGGTAGGGCGGGTCGGATACCCGCAGGTTCGGGTACTCTTGCCAATCCTAATCGGGCATTACGATCCAATTCAATTTTTTAAGACTTATTAAGATATTGTTATGCTTACTACCAAGATCCTTTGGGACTTTGCCTTGTTGCATACCGAACTGTCTCGTCACCCAGTTAGCGGGGTGCCACTCTACACACTTAAATGGGATAAGAGAAATCATGGCACTCCATATCGGTCCATCATTATGAATGTTGGCTAGAATCAGGTGGGTAGGAAGCATGTCATGATTGTATAAGTCCCAAACAAGCTACATCAACATGAAAAAATACGTTTCAGGACAATTTAAAAGTAGAAAAGTTGCTAATTTTGAAATAAAGATTAAATAATAATTAATTAGAATTGAAAAATATTAGGCTCACAAAGAATAATATACGAATTCGTATTAACAATTTTTTCAGTGTCATACCTTGACAGCATCTTCCATTGTGTCTAATATCTTCCTAAATCGTATTGATATCCTATTTCTGTAATTATTTGACAGAGATATCCAGTTAACTCATATTCAACAAGTAACAAAGTTATTTATCAAATCAGAAAAAAAAAATAAAAATCATATTATAAAAATACATACACATCAAATTACACAAATAACAATACCGTCAAGCTAGTAGAAACCATGAATCGAAAAATCGGAGCTAGTAAAGGCACCTGCTTCAAAAATATATGTATTTGTGAATAGTGTTTGAAAATAGTAGACATAATATTAGTTTAATGTCTAATATTATGTTTAGTTATAAAGAATATTAGCAACACATAATTAAAAATGACAATTTTATCCTTTAATTTTAATTAAAAAAAACAATTCTGAAGAGTTTGTTCTTCTCTCCTTTCTCTTATTTTCTTATCACTCTTTTTCACCTTTTTTCATGGCTATCTACAACATATTCTTCTCCCTAATTTATAACATATTCTCTTTCTTTGTTTTTTAGAATAAAATTAAAATTGAAACATTAAAAGAGAAGAAGTGAAAGCAATTATTATATTTTTTTGTTTAGTTTTATTTTCTATTTAAAAATTTGGTCTCATCTTTAAATTCCTATATGGCTTGAGTTTAGAGAAGTTTGTTGATTTCAAGAGAAAAAAAAAGAGAAAACAAATTTAGTTCCTAATAAGCTATATAGATGAATATGATGAGTTTTGTCTAAAAAATAGTAGAAAGGACAAAGGCAACGCAAAGGAAAGAAGGAGGTACAAAATGGTATTTATGAAATTTGAAAAAGTTATTGAGGTTAAAATAGACTAAAAATATTGTTCACCTTACTTTGTAGAGGAAGATAAAATGAGGAAGATATTGCAAGAGAAAAAAAATATTCTTCATGAATTGATTCAAACGATGTCATTGATCTACAATATGACGAGGGTGATAATTGGATCTTTTATTTAGAGAATTTATAAATTTTGATCCACTAGACTTTACGAGAATGACATTTTGTTTTTTGTTTTTGTTTTTATTTGGAATGCCATTTTATTTTATTTAACTATAATATTTAAATCATGTATTTGATTAATTTGTGAAATTATCATCTATTTTATGAGTTTTTTAATTTTAATAAAGTTCATAATTTTTTTCTCTATATCTATAAAAAAAATCATTCTTGGAGTCAGCTTGCTAGCTGATGAGCGGATAATTTGTACGCTTTTTGGCATTGTTTTTAGTATGATTTTAGTAGTTTGAGTTGAGTTTTTAGTATATTTTTATTAGTTTTTAATTAAAATTCACTTTTCTGGACTTTACTATGAGTTTGTGTGTTTTTCTGTGATTTCAGGTATTTTCTGGCTGAAATTGAGGGACCTGAGCAAAAATCTGATCCAGAGACTGAAAAGGACTGCAGATGCTGTTGGATTCTGACCTCCCTGCACTCGAAGTGGATTTTCTGGAGCTATAGAAGCCCAATTGGCGCGCTCTCAATGGCGTTGGAAAGTAGACATCCTGGGCTTTCCAGCAATATATGATAGTTCATACTTTGCCCAAGATTTGATGGCCCAAACCGGCGTTCAAAGTCTCCCTCAGAATTCCCAGCGTTAAACGCCGGAACTGGCACCTAAATGGGAGTTAAACACCCAAACTGGCATAAAAGCTGGCGTTTAACTCCAAGAAGAGTCTCTACACGAAAATGCTTCATTGCTCAGCCCAAGCACACACCAAGTGGGCCCGGAAGTGGATTTTTATGTCATTTACTCATCTTTGTAATTCTTAAGCTACTAGTTTCCTATAAATAGGACCTTTTACTATTGTATTTTCATCTTTTGATCACTTTAGATCTCTAGATCATCTTTGGACATCTAGTTCTTAGATCAGATCTTGGTTCTTCTGGTTCCCTCTCTGGGACCGAAGCCAATGATCACTCTTGTTCTTATGTATTTTCAACGGTGGAGTTTCTACACACCATAGATTAAGGTGTGGAGCTCTGCTGTACCTCGAGTATTAATGCAATTACTATTGTTCTTCTATTCAATTCCGCTTGTTCTTATTCTAAGATATTCATTCGCACTCAAGAACTTGATGAATGTGATGATTATGTGACGCTCATCATCATTCTCACTCATGAACAAAGTGACTGACAACCACTCTTGTTATACAAGCAAACGAGGCTCTAGTGTTTATCTCTTGGATTCCTGATACACGATGCATGGTTGATCGCCTGACAACCGAGTGCTCGCCTGACAAACGAGCCAGCCATTCCGTGAGATCAGAGTCTTCGTGGTATAGGCGAGAACTGATGGCGGCATTCAAGAGAATCCGGAAGGACTAACCTTGTCTGTGGTATTCTGAGTAGGATTCAATGATTGAATGACTGTGACGTGCTTCAAACTCCTAGCAGGCGGGGCGTTAGTGACAGACGCAAAAGAATCAATGGATTCTATTCCGGCCTAACCGAGAACCGACAGATAATTAGCCATATGCTGTGACAGAGCATAGGAACGTTTTCACTGAGAGGATGGGAGGTAGCCACTGACAACGGTGAAACCCTTGCATAAGCTTGCCATGGAAAGGAGTAAGAAGGATTGGATGAAGACAGTAAGAAAGCAGAGAGACGGAAGGGAAAGCATCTTCATACGCTTATCTGAAGCTCTCACCAATGATATACATAAGTACCTCTATCTTTATCTTTATGTTTTATTCATCATCTATACCCATTTGAGTCTGCCTGACTAAGATTTACAAGGTGACCATAGCTTGCTTCATACCAACAATCTCCGTGGGATCGACCCTTACTCACGTAAGGTATTACTTGGACGACCCAGTGCACTTGCTGGTTAGTTGTGCAAAGTTGTGTTGTGATCACAATTTCGCGCACCAAGTTTTTGGCGCCGTTGCCGGGGATTGTTTTGAGTATGGACAACTGACGGTTCATCTTGTTGCTTAGATTAGGTATTTTTCTTCAGAGTTCTTAAGAATAAATTCTAGTGTTTCATGATGATCTGTTGAAGTCTGGCTGGCTGAGAAGCCATGTCTAATCTTATTGGACCGAGGTTTCAACTGATCATCACAATAGCTTGTTGATTTCTATCAATCTTGCTATTGGAGCAATGATCTGCTAAGGCTTGGCTGGCCATTGGCCATGTCTAGTGTTTTGGACCGAAGCTTTCTTTGAAAGCTTGGCTGGCTGTGAAGCCATGTCTAATTCCTGGACCGGAGTCTTAGACTAGCATTGCAATGATTCCTGGAATCCAAATTGAGAATTCTGAAACCTTTATTTTCTATTTTCATATAATTTTTGAAAAAAAAGCACAAAAAAATTATAAAAATCGTAAAAACCAAAAATATTTTATGTTTCTTGTTTGAGTCTAGTGTCTAATTTTAAGTTTGGTGTCTTGCATGCCTTGTTTATTTGATCTTGGTTCTATTTTCAAGTCAATAGTACAGGGAACTGAAGATTCAAAACATGCAGCAGAGGAATTACACAGAAAAAGCTGGGCGTTCAAAATGCCCAGTGAAGAAGGATAGACTGGCATTTAAACGCCAGCCAGGGTGCCTGGTTGGGCGTTTAACGCCCAAAAAGGTAGTGCATTGGGCGTTAAACGCCAGAATGTGCACCATTCTGGGCGTTTAACGCCAGGATGGCACAAGGGGGAGGATTTTGTTTTCAAAATCAATTTTTTTCAAGTTTTCAAAGTTTTTCAAAATCAATTCTTTTTCAAATCATATCTTTTCAATCAAATATTTTCAAAATCAATTTCTTTCCTTTTTCAAAGATACTTACTAACAATTAATGATTTGATTGAACATTTTAAGTATGTTGCCTTTTCTGTTGATAAAGGTTTAATGTTTGAATCATATCTTTTCTTGTTAGGCAAGTCATTAATTTTTAAAATCAAATCTTTTTAAAACTGTTTTCAAATCATATCTCTTCAATCATATCTTTTTAATCACATCTTTTTCAAAACAGTTTTTAAATCATATCTTTTTAATTTCTAATTTCAAAATCTTTCTCAAAAATTACTTGATTTCTTTCCCACTCTTGATTTTCGAAAATCAATTAAAGTTTTTCAAAAATGTTTTCAAAATATTTCACTTGATTTTCGAAAATTTCTTCCTCTTTTCCCACATCCTTCTATTCATGGAGTACCACTCCTTCTCAATGCACAATTCGAACTATATCTAATTAAGTTCGAATTCTCTACCTCTTCTTTCTATTTTTCTGTTCCTCTGACACCTCAAGGAATCTCTATACTGTGACATAGAGGATTCCATATTTTCTTGTTCTCTTCTCTTTCATATGAGCAGGAACAAAGACAAAGGCATTCTTGTTGAAGCTGACCCTGAACCTGAAAGGACCTTGAAGCGAAAGCTAAGAGAAGCTAAGGCACAATTCTCTGTAGAGGGCCTAACCGAATTCTTCAAAGAAGAAGAAACCATGGCAGCCGAAAACAACAACAACAACAACAACAATGCAAGGAAGGTGCTGGGTGACTTTACTGCACCTACTCCCGACTTCTATGGGAGAAGCATCTCTATCCCTGCCATTGGAGCAAACAACTTTGAGCTTAAGCCTCAATTAGTTTCTCTAATGCAACAGAATTGCAAGTTCCATGGACTTCCATTGGAAGATCCTCATCAGTTCTTAGCTGAATTCTTGCAAATCTGTGACACTGTCAAGACTAATGGGGTTGACCCTGAGGTCTACAGACTTATGCTATTCCCTTTTGCTGTAAGAGACAGAGCTAGGACATGGTTGGACTCACAACCTAAAGAAAGCCTAGACTCATGGGAAAAGCTAGTCAATGCCTTCTTGGCAAAGTTCTTTCCACCTCAAAAATTGAGTAAGCTTAGAGTGGAAGTCCAAACCTTCAGACAGAAGGAAGGAGAATCCCTCTATGAAGCTTGGGAAAGATACAAACAATTGATCAGAAAGTGTCCCTCTGATATGCTTTCTGAATGGAGCATCATAGGTATTTCTATGATGGTCTGTCTGAACTATCCAAGATGTCTTTGGATAGCTCTGCTGGAGGATCTCTTCATCTAAAGAAGACGCCTACAGAAGCTCAAGAACTAATTGAAATGGTTGCAAATAACCAATTCATGTACACTTCTGAAAGGAATCCTGTGAACAATGGGACAAATAAGAAGAAAGGAGTTCTTGAGATTGATACTCTGAATGCCATTTTGGCTCAGAACAAGATATTGACTCAACAAGTCAATTTGATTTCTCAAAGTCTGTCTGGAATGCAAAATGCACCAAACAGTACTAAGGATGCTTCATCTGAAGAAGAAGCCTATGATCCTGAGAACCCTTCAATGGAAGAGGTGAATTACCTAGGCGAACCCTATGGAAACACCTATAATTCTTCATGGAGAAATCACCCAAATTTCTCATGGAAGAATCAAGAGAGACCTCAACAAGGTTTTAACAACAATAATGGTGGAAGAAACAGGTTTAGCAATGGCAAGTCTTTTCCATCTTTTTCTCAGCAACAGACAGAGAATTCTAAGCAGAACCCCTCTGACTTAGCAACCATGGTCTCTGATCTAATCAAAACCACTCAAAGTTTCATGACTGAAACAAGGTCCTCCATTAGGAATTTGGAGGCACAAGTGGGACAGCTGAGCAAGAAAGTTACTGAACTCCCTCCAAGTACTCTTCCAAGCAATACAGAAGAAAATCCAAAAGGAGAGTGCAAGGCCATCAACATGGCCGAATCTGGAGAGGAGGGAGAGGAAGTGAACGCCACTGAGGAAGACCTCAATGGGCGTGCACTGGCCTCCAATGAGTTCCCTAATGAGGAACCATGGGAATCTGAGGCTCAAAATGAGACCATAGAGATTCCATTGGACTTACTTCTGCCTTTCATGAGCTCTGATGAGTATTCTTCCTCTGAAGAGGATGAGTCACTGAAGAGCAAGTTGCTAAATACCTTGGAGCAATCATGAAGCTAAATGACAAGTTATTTGGAAATGAGACTTGGGAGGATGAACCTCCTTTGCTCACCAAAGAACTGGATGACTTGTCTAGGCAGAAATTACCTCAAAAGAGACAAGATCCTGGGAAGTTTTCCATACCTTGTACCATAGGCACCATAACCTTCAAGAAGGCTCTGTGTGACTTAGGGTCAAGTGTAAACCTCATGCCTCTCTCTGTAATGGAGAAGCTAGGGATCTTTGAGGTACAAGCTGCAAGAATCTCACTAGAGATGGCAGACAATTCAAAGAAACAAGCTTATGGACTTGTAGAGGATATTCTGGTGAAGATTGAAGACCATTACATCCCTGCTGATTTCATAGTCCTAGAGACTGGGAAGTGCATGGATGAATCTATCATCCTTGGCAGACCCTTCCTAGCCACAGCAAAGGCTGTGATTGATGTTGATAGAGGTGAACTGATCATTCAAGTGAATGAAGAATCCTTTGTGTTTAAGGCTCAAGGATATCCCTCTGTCACCATGGAGAGGAAGCATGAAGAGCTTCTCTCAAATCAGAGTCAAACAGAGCCCCCACAGTCAAACTCTAAGTTTGGTGTTGGGAGGCCACAACCAAACTCTAAGTTTGGTGTTGAACCCCCACATTCAAACTCTAAGTTTGGTGTTGGGAGGTTCCAACATTGCTCTGAGTATCTGTGAGGCTCCATGAGAGCCCTCTGTCAAGCTACTGACATTAAAGAAGCGCTTGTTGGGAGGCAACCCAATATTATATTTTATCTATTTCCTTTTGTTATTTCATGTTTTTTGTAGGTTGATGATCATAAGAAGTCACAAAATCAATTGAAAAAGCAAAAACAGAATGAAAAATAGGAAGAAAAATAGCACACCCTGGAGGAGAACTTGCTGGCGTTTAAACGCCAGTGAGGCTAGCAGGTGGGCGTTTAACGCCCAGTCTGGCACCATTCTAGGCGTTTAACGCCAGAAAGGGGCACCAGACTGGCGTTAAACGCCAGAAAAGGGCAAAAACCTGGCGTTAAACGCCAGAAATGGGCACCAGCCCGGCGTTTAACGCCAGAATTGGCTCAAAACGTGATTTTGAATGCCATTTGGTGCAGGGATGACTTTTCCTTGACACCACAGGATCTGTGGACCCCACAGGATCCCCCACCAACCCCACCACCCTCTCTCTTCTTCACCCACTCACCAATCAACTCAACACCTCTTCCCCAAAAACCCTTCACCTATCAAATCCCATCTTTCTCTTCACCACTCACATTCATCCTTCATAAAACCACACCTACCTCACCCTTCAAATTCAAACCACTTTCCCTCCCAAACCAACCCATACATGACCGAACCATATGCCTCCCTCTCCTATATAAACCCTTCTTCACCCCTTCATTTTCACACAACCTAAACACCACTTCTCCCCCTCTTTGGCCGAACACAAAGCCATTCCCTTCTTCCTCATTTCTTCTTCTTCTACTCTCTTCTTTCTTCTTTTGCTCGAGGACGAGCAAACCTCTTAAGTTTGGTGTGGTAAAAGCGTTGCTTTTTGTTTTTCCATAACCATTTATGGCATCTAAGGCCGGAGAAACCTCTAGAAAGTGGAAAGGGAAGGCAAAAGCTTCCACCTCCGAGTCATGGGAGATGGAGAGATTCACCTCAAGGGATGCACTTTCCTCCATAAGACTATTGGGAGCAAATTAACACCTTCCTAGGAGAATTGAGTTCCAACATGGGACAACTAAGGGTGGAGCACCAAGAACATTCCATCCTCCTCCATGAAATTAGAGAAGATCAAAGAATCATGAGAGAGGAGCAACAAAGACAAGGAAGAGACATTGAGGAGCTCAAACACTCCATAAGACCTTCAAGAGGAAGAACAAGCCGCCATCACTAAGGTGGACCCGTTCTTTAATCTCCTTGTTCTTTATTTTCTTGTTTTTCGAAAATTTATGCTTTATGTTTGTCCATGTTTGTGTCTTATGATCATTAGTGTCTATGCTTTAAAGTTATGAATGTCCTATGAATCCATCACCTTTCTTAAACAAATGTTCTTAATTGAAAAAGAAAAGAATTGCATGAATTTTGAATTTTATAACAGTTTAATTATTTTTGATGTGGTGGCAACACTTTTGTTTTCTGAATGTATGCTTAAACAGTGCATATGTCTTTTTGAATTTGTGGTTCATGAATGTTAAAGTTGTTGGCTCTTGAAAGAATGATGAAAAAAGGAGACATGTTACTGAGGATCTGAAAAATCATAAAAATGATTCTTGAAGCAAGAAAAAGCAATGGAAAAAAAAAACGAAAAAAACAAAAAAAAGAAGGAAAAAAGAGAAAAAGAAAAAGAAAAAGAAAGAAAGAAATAAAGCTATGATCCAAGGAAAAAAGAGTGTGCTTAAGAACCCTGGACACCTCTAATTGGGGACTCTAGCAAAGCTGAGTCACAATCTTAAAAGGTTCACCCAATTATGTGTCTGTGGCATGTATGTATCCGGTGGTAATACTGGAAGACAGAGTGCTTTGGGCCACGGCCAAGACTCAATAAGTAGCTGTGTTCAAGAATCATCATACTTAACTAGGAGAATCAATAACACTATCTGGATTCTGAGTTCCTAAAGAAGCCAATCATTCTGAATTTCAAAGGATAGAGTGAGATGCCAAAATTATTCAGAGGCAAAAAGCTAATAGCCCCGCTCATCTAATTAATACTGATCTTCACAGATGTTTTTGGAATTCATTGCATATTCTCTTCTTTTTATCTTATTTGATTTTCAGTTGCTTGAGGACAAGCAACAATTTAAGTTTGGTGTTGTGATGAGCGGATAATTTGTACGCTTTTTGGCATTGTTTTTAGTATGATTTTAGTAGTTTGAGTTGAGTTTTTAGTATATTTTTATAGTTTAATTAAAATTCACTTTTCTGGACTTTACTATGAGTTTGTGTGTTTTCTGTGATTTCAGGTATTTTCTGGCTGAAATTGAGGGACCTGAGCAAAAATCTGATCCAGAGACTGAAAAGGACTGCAGATGCTGTTGGATTCTGACCTCCCTGCACTCGAAGTGGATTTTCTGGAGCTAAAGAAGCCCAATTGGCGCGCTCTCAACGGCGTTGGAAAGTAGACATCCTGGCTTTCCAGCAATATGATAGTCCATACTTTGCCCAAGATTTGATGGCCCAAACCGGCGTTCAAAGTCACCTTCAGATTTCCCAGCGTTAAACGCCGGAACTGGCACCTAATTGGGAGTTAAACGCCCAAACTGGCATAAAAGCTGGCGTTTAACTCCAAGAAGAGTCTCTACACGAAAATGCTTCATTGCTCAGTGGTGCACGAAATTGTGATCACTACTTTGTCCATATTCAAATAATCCCCGGTAATGGCTCCAAAGACTTGGTGCTCAATACCATGGCATAAACACAACTTCGCACAACTAACCAGCAAGTGCACTGGGTCGTCCAAGTAATAAACCTTACGCGAGTAAGGGTCGATCCCACGGAGATTGTTGCTATGAAGCAAGCTATGGTCACCTTGTAAATCTCAGTCAGGCAGACTCAAATGGGTATGGTGATAAACGAATAAAGCATAAAGATAAAGATAGTGATACTTATGTATATCATTGGTGAGAGCTTCAGATAAGCGTATGAAGATGCCTTCCCTTCCGTCTCTCTGCTTTCCTACAGTCTTCATCCAATCCTTCTTACTCCTTTCCATGGCAACTCGTGTAGGGTTTCACGTTGTCAGTGGCTACCTCCATCCTCTCAGTGAAAGCGATTGCATATGCCCTGTCACGGCATAGCGGAATTCAGCTGTCGGTTCTCGGTCAGGCCGGAATAAAATCCATTGATCCTTTGCGTCTGTCACTACGCCCCGCCTGCTAGGAGTTTGAAGCACGTCACAGTCATTCAATCATTGAATCCTACTCAAAATACCACAGACAAGTTAGACCTTCCGGATTCTCTTGAATGCCGCCATCAGTTCTTGCCTATACCACGAAGATTCCGGTTAAAGAATCCAAGAGATATTCACTAAGCCTCGAATGCTTGTAGAACAAGAGTGGTTGTCAGTCACCTTGTTCATGAGTGAGAATGATGATGAGTGTCACGGATCATCACCTTCATCAAGTTGAAGAACAAGTGATATCTTGGACAAAGAACAAGCGGAATTGAATAGAAGAACAATGTAATTGCATTAATACTCGAGGTACAGCAGAGCTCCACACCTTAATCTATGGTGTGTAGAACTCCACCGTTAAAAATACATAAGAACAGGTCTAGGCATGGCCGTGAGGCCAGCCTCCCAGTGATCTAAGATAGCATAAACTCAAAGATGGC
This sequence comes from Arachis stenosperma, assembly GCF_014773155.1. NCBI lineage: Eukaryota > Viridiplantae > Streptophyta > Magnoliopsida > Fabales > Fabaceae > Arachis > Arachis stenosperma. Next base: position 114,868,780 of record NC_080382.1, read on the forward strand.
TACCAAGATGTCAATACAATAGTAAAAGGTCCTACTTATAGAAAACTAGTGGCCTAAGGTGTACAAAGATGAGTAAATGACATAAAAATCCACTTCTGGGCCCACTTGGTGTGTGCTTGGGCTGA